>NC_140959.1:50021897-50319397 GCF_014529385.1 Adiantum capillus-veneris | reverse complement strand
GTCACAAGGAGCACAAAGATGGTATTTTACCAAGTCTCTCTTGAGGGGAGAATTTATAATACAAAAGCCTATTGGATTGGGGGACCGGCTCCACATAAATCCGATCCTCAACTATTGTCAAGTTTTCTAACTCTCTCTCTTGCAAAAGTATTGTTCATGCCAAGTTAATTAAGTATTATGGTTATGTTGCTATGCTAATTAAGTTCACCCTCTGCGTTCTCAATTAGTTTCACAAAAATGTTCACTCTAATTCTCTTAATTCCTCTATTCTCAAAGTTCATAGGCCATTTCCATTAGAGTGTAAACTCACATTGCTTATAATAAGAGTTCAAGGACATGTTTTGCACCACAATGTAATACATCATTTGCATGACCATAATAATGTGATGCTTTTCCAAACCTACCATAAAATCAACATGCTTGTGGATAGGTAAAACATCTTTATATGCTATAAGATTCCACTGTTTCGCGAAGCTTATATGATTTTGCTTCGGCATGTCTATCTAGATTTGGAAATTGAAGGACCATTGAACTCTCTTGAGAAAAGGGGCTCTAAAGCCATTCTCGGTATACCATAATATTTTTTTCCTTTCAATACCATCAAATACACATAGTTAGGATAAGCCCATGCATGTTTTTGAGTCCACTGTGACAAGGACTGTGAGGTGTCCTTTTTAATAGCCTTATTTTGTGCTACATATGCCTCTTCACTAGCATCCTCATTTCCATTATACAACGTTATTTAAGTCTACCCGTGATCTTTTATTCAACTGGAATCCATTCATTGTATTTTCAGTTGGATCAGGTTAGGGTCTCCCAAGTTTGTGCATAATACTTTGAGAACTACTTCAGCCATACCTAATTAAAACATTAGGTTTAAAAAATTAAGCATTACCAAAGTCATACATCAATCAATTAAAACATGAGAGTTACATAAGTTTCCAAATCATGTGACTATTGTGTTTGAGTACCTCACATGCCTTGTCTTTGATCGTATGAATACCAAAAGGTTGTCCACAATCCCTCGAGCTTTGAATCCCCTTTTGTTCGGAATCTATTTGTTTGTACACTGTAGAAAACCCGAGTATTACAATGCTATACTTTCAAGCTTTGAATTTAATAGTAGAACCTAAGGCTTTTTGCAAATCCCAAACCTTGCAAGTAATAGAGCTTAACACTCTCTGTCCTTTTCTCTGTATACATAGAAATGTGGACCACAAGCTCAATATCCCTTCCAAGTTCCAACTTGTTGCAAGTGATACTTCGAATCCACCTCAAGCCCCTTGAACCTTCCTTCCCTAGCTTGAGGCTTGCAGTGAGTTGAGACTCGGTAGCACATATGAGGTGTCATATGCTGTAGAGCTCAAGCGCGTGCTCACCCACAGACTACAATAGCACGTGACAAACATTTGTTGAGAACATCCGCATGGCGTGAGGCTTGGGCCTTAAGGTAATAGTTACCATTTTTGAGACCTTACGTGATTGTCAAGACTACTAGGCATAGTCATTTCAATTTTCATGGGGGCCTAAACATGTAGGTATAAAGGGGTGATAATATTGAGAAACAGAGTAAGTTGGAGAGTCGACTTGAGTTCAAGACTAGCCAGAACAAATCTTTACGGTATTTTAGGATTGTCCTTACAACATTAAAATTCTTCTTTTATGGTTTTTTTGGGACAGGGTAAAAGAGAAAACGGGGATACAATGTAATTTAACTGGTTCGGACTGTAAAATTCCAGTTAGATTTTGAGCTTGCCTTTAAGAAAAGCGGGAACTTTACATAGTTCTTTGTTAGGAAAAAGATCCTAGGAGCAAGGCTCGACCTAGGAGGTCAAGGATCTGAGCCAGGGGCTCGGGCTGGATAAGTGTGGACTGGGGATCCGTATTATGGCTAGGGCTAGGAGATGGCCTATATATAGGGTGGTAGGGTGGTGGATCTATCATCTCAGTCTCGTAGGTCTTATATTGGTATCAGAGCTCAGTTAGGAGGAGCCATGGAGGAGGGGGGAAGGAGATCCGTTTCATGAGGCGTGCATGGTCTTGCTCTCTCTCTCTCTCTCTCTCTCTCTCTCTCTCTCTCTCTCTCTCTCTATCCTTAGAGAGAATAGCAGGCTCTTCGCCAAAAAATTATACGGGGACTTGCTTTCACCTTTTGGAATTATTGGCTATGGGAATTAGCTCACAGGGTTGTGAATCTTTCTCTCAGTAGAGCATCCTACCATAGCATGGGTAGAGTAGGCGGGAAAAGCCTCTTGGTTAAAATTTCCTTGTAGCTAACTTCTTTCACTATTGATAATTTTACATTATTACTACCTGGCGTGACTGGTCGGTCTTGAATGACAGCAAGGCTTGGAAGGAGAGGTTCTCCTCAGCCTGACGCACGCTATTTTGGGACAGGCTCTCACTACAACACCGCCCGGCTTTATGGGGGTATGGGAGAGGTTGATGAGGGCTCTGCCATGGTGTATCTTCTTCGTGGATATAGGCTCCGAGGGTTTGACAAGATAGATCTCTTCCCGGATTAACTCCATAGCCAGCCGTCTTATGCGGGCTCCGAGGGTTTGACAAGATAGATCTCTTCCCGGATTAACTCCATAGCCAGCCGATGGCAGGAGGGGATGTTAGCTATATAAGGTGAGCATTCAACTCACTTAGTTTTCAATACTGCAAGTGTGTGTGTGTTCTCTCATTGTATGCATACTATATTATCGTCCTAAGCTTATATTGGGGATCTCCATAGCATGGCTCCTAGCAAGAAGAGCATTGTGGATTCAACAGAGGTAAGGGGAATGTATTTATTGCTTCAGTACTTCTTATCATTTTGGGTATGGCATAAGGTTCATTTGTTGATTCACTGCCACAACAAGGGCTTTTGTTGATAAAAATTAAGCTTGTTAAGATGAAATATTGAAGGGTTTTTTCCTTGTACTGATTATCTTGGGGATTATGTTCGGTTATTCTCACATTGTTGCTCTCCGAGTGGTTCTTTTAATGAAAGGCCGGGTTCTAACTTGCCAACAGATTTGGTAATGGTAGTAGGATGCATAGCAAACTTGCGGTTTACGGGGTGTAGCCCTTTTGTAGTAATCTATTTACTGGTTTCAGTTTTTTTTTGGGTAATGATACCCAATAGCTTGTATACGGGGTGTACAGGAGATATTGGACGGTTCTGTCTGGGGGGACAGTTCTGGAAATATAGCCATAACAAAGAAATTTCTTTTTGGATGACTATATGGATGTATTGATCAGCAATTGCTCCACTTCTAGCCCTTGTTTTGGGGTTGTATGCATGATCTTACTATCTGTTCAAGGTATTGGCAATTGATGTCGATTGCTTGTACTATACTCTGCAGACAATGGGACTTCTTGAATTCTGGTGTTTTGTTACGGGCTGAGATATTGCTTTGGGCTTCAACAAGAGATGGTAGTGAAGGATGGAAAGTAATAAATGAATTTGATTGGTGGGTGTACTGGTCTCATGCTTATGCTCTTTGAGATTTTTCAGGGAGAATAGATGGCATGGTATGTCGGGTTGGTTTTTTTTACCAACTCATCTACTACCAGTAAATAAGGTCTTTTTGTATTGGCTACTATTTTAATTGCGGATTATCTTGCTTCATCACACTAATTACTTGGTTGGGCTCGGAGTTGACATGGTGTTGTCTTGGGGTTTTGGGATTTTGACGTAGTTAATTGAAGCTGACATAAGTCAATTTGTTGTTGATTGTTGCTCTTCTCATAGTAGTTCTTGTATACAGGTTGTTTACAACCTTTTGGGTGTAAGGTAGTTCATGCTATCTGGCGTATTAGCTCTTGGTCGAAACATGCCTTACCATAGCTGTATACTGACTGGAATCCGTTTACTGATTTTCCTTGGTTACATGCATTAGATAATTTTGATTTGGAATATCAAGTGAATACTTCGGGGCTGATGTACGGATTTATTTTATTTTATTTTTTGCTTTAGGGTTGACCATAATTCCGTCCACTCTGTGTCGGGATAAAGCACCAAAGGATTTCTCCTTTCCTCGGTTTGCAACTGAGGTTGCCGTATTAAGGCTATTTTCCCAACTGTGTTATGTTTAGGGCTGATGACTCAAATGACTTGTCTTCTCTCAAGCAGGCACCATTGGGTGTGCTACTACTGGGATTTATATTTTCTCAAAAACCTTGACTTGGTTGATGGTAGAATGGAAAGCCAGTCTTGAAATTAGCATGAAGATAACCTATATGGTTATTTGATGTAACTTTGACTTCAGTGGATTAATGGGCATGAATACATTAAATTCTGAAAACTGATGTGTTGAAGAAAATCTAAAACTTCTTTAAAAATAGACTATGTGTATCATTTTTTTTTAAAAAAGAGGAAAAACATTGAAAATTCACATTGGAACTAAAATGTTAAAAAATGTGCATTGAAAGTTTACTGTAAATACGGAAACTTAACCTAACACTTTGTTGATTTATGGAAATCGTAGCCTTTTTTGCAAAGGATTGTTACACATCACTATCATTTAAACAACATGAAATACTTCTTAGGTCAGTATACCGAGGTGACATGGATGAGAACTAGGTCACCCCAGTTACCTGTTATGCGGTTTGAAAACTAACAAATAGTTTTTTTCTTACTGTGGATGCAGGTAAGGGTCTCCTTTCATTGGCTGCTGTTTGAGGGGATGTTATGCTGTACACTGTTACTGTAACACTAATCAGGACCTTCTTTCCCTTACATGGCCTGATACTGTGATGTATTTGTTTGGATATTCAATCGAAAGGAATACATGATTTTGTACCATAGACTGTAGACTTTGGTCTTTGAAATTTGTCTCATGTGTTATGTATATTGTAAATAGATTAAACTCTCTCTCTCTCTCTCTCTCTCTCTCTCTCTCTCTCTCTCTCTCTCTCTCTCTCTCTCTCTCTCTCCCCCCTCGTCAAGCCAATATGGCATGGAAGAAAGATCTCCTAAAGACTCGAACCCTATTCTTGATGATGAAAGGTGGGCATGGCCCCTTGTGTAGAGGAGTAGACACTCGGCACCGCGCGGGAGGGGTTGCTAAGGCCGGCAATCGACCTGCATGGTTTGCTAAGTGGGATGGCTCATAGGGATCGCGTTGCAAAGGGCTATCAAACTCGTCATACGACCGCGAGGAGCCAGAGCCCGCACAACGTTCTCTCCATTTCTTTTCTGCTATGCAGCGGGCTACCATCGCCTCAGTAGGAGGGTTTGCTCATTTTTCAAACAATGGGCACCCAAGGCCATTGTCCTTGGCCCCTAAATTTCATTTAAGGGTGCATACCCACCCTGGGCACACACACCCATAGTTGCAAAATCGAGGAAACATGATAAAGTGCAGGAATTTTGATTGCATGTCAAGTTTCGAAGCAAGGCAATGACAAAGTGCAAAATTTTGAAATCTAAGGACAAATCTTTAGCAGTATTTATCCGAACATCTCAGGGATCTGCAAATCAACGTGTGTTTTGGGAGGTTTTAAAAGCCTTAACCGGCCTAATAACACACATAGATTTGGCAACACAAAGTGTTAGACCAGTTTCCAAGGCAAAATCAACAAATAGCATGTTATCAAGATTCTCCAAGGGAGATCTAATCCAAGGGATATACTCATAGTTTGACTGGAGCAAGGTTTCAGGAGTTCTTCAAGAGATTTGCACAAGTTAATTCTTGTGCAAGGTAGCGGTGGCAATGAATGTCGATGCACTGTAGGTTGATTCTTTGTTGACTATTGACACAATTTTTGTCATGCATCACATGTGGATTGTCCTATGAAGCAAGGATTCTTTCTCTCTCAGTTAGAGTTTCAAGAGGAGTAAGGCTCCATACACTTACTTGGTCATAGATTTTGATTAACAAGTATCTCTTTGATTTATCCTCTTCCTACTATCAAGAGGAGGGAGGAAGCAAGGATTTAATTTGCTAGGGCATGGCTCCTAGGCAGGTTGTTTATCATAATGCAATCAGACAACAACTGGATCCAGCCATTGTCACCAAGCGTGATCCGACGAGTTTTATAAGACATCACGTGAGCAAGGTTCCATCTACAAATCTTCAGGATAATAGTAATCAAGCCAAGAAGGTACGAGGTACATCTCTTATAAGTATTTTTTATGTTTTTCAATACATTGTACTATTTGACAAGGTCAATTCTCTGTGAATGCTTGACAAGGTCAACTTTTTGTTGCTATGCCATTGTAAATTGGCAAGAGTATTTGTTAGCTATGAGCACCAGAACTCCATGAGTACTTATGTGAAGCAAGGCTTCCCTTTTGGCATTTGGAATCGCGGTTGCCACAGTTTGGAATATGCTATTAGCATACGAACTTGGGGGAATCTTGCCAAGATGTTTGCATGTTTGTAAATCACATGAGGGCTTTTGAATCAAGTTGAGTTTTTGAATGTCTTAAACTCGTAAGGGCTTACCTCTACCAAGGTGTATAGATGAAGCCAACATTTCAGACAACACGGCTACTCACAAAAACCTAAGATCATGGATTTTTGGGTCTGAAAAAGATCTAGTTGTGAATATGATTCCAACTTCAGTGGATCTCCTATTTTATCTATAGCACTAAGAGTGTCTATATGAGTCTAGTTTTGGGGTAAGGCCCAGCTCATGCTTACTAAATCACTTATTAAGGGTTGATGGTCAATTCTTGGAACCTTCACACGTGCACTTTCAAGGAAAGAAGTCCACAAACTGCCAAGGGGTAGTGCACAATTTCAACCTCAAAAGTAATGTAATGCCAAGGGCAAGCCCAAGGGGGGTCACGGACATAGGCCAAGGGCTGGTTGCTAGTTGAGCAGTTTTATTGCAAAGTTTAACCAAAAGGTTTGAGAATGTCCATTTTAACCAAGCGGTTTGGATTGCAAAGGCAATACCCAAGGTTACATGTACAATACTACTTGCATTTCACTAATTTTCAATTAGTGTCCCTAGGCCTTTGCAGGCGGGAAATTTGGGTAGGTGCCTTTCACTACGAATAAGTGAACACTATGTTCAACCTCCAGGTATGCATCTGATTTGGCTTTGTTTCTATGTTTTTGTTTCCTTTTCCTAGTAGGATGCATAAACTTCTATGTTTTTATCCATTTTTGCTCTTCAACAAGATGACAAGGTCATGTAAGAGCCAAGAAATTTGGGTTGTAGTGTCCAAAATAAATTTCTGCATTACACATTTATGGATCCACTTGTAGGGTTTGATTTGGCACATGTTGTCACATAGGATACAACATGGCCTAGGAACTCAAGGAGTTCGGTTTAGCCAATGTCAAGAAAGATTCATGAGGGTCCCTCTCATGCACGTCGCACCGTGTGCAGTTACCTCCACACACTAGTACATCTTGTAGTTGAAGGATATCTTTTTTTAGACATCTTTAATTGAGATATTTTCCACATGTGGAGAATTTGAGTCTTTGGGACCAACACTGACACTGCTACTTCAATTATGTGTCACAACGATGTCCTCAGGTGTGCTGGTTGAATCCATTTTCTAGACCATTTTCAGCACGTCCTATCAGGAACAATTTCAGTGGCCAAAAATTGTCGGATACGCAAAACGACTTGTTATGGTTACAAGTGTGGCTAAATAACATTAACGGATGGTTGTTTATGCATATAGCAAGACTATGAGCTGTTAATGAAAGGTTTCATTGTTTGTACCTAGAAGTGATTAATGTTTCACCTTCTATTATGGTTCAAAAATTTCAGGAAGGCTTGCAAATGATTGCAGCAAAAAGTAGTTTCTTTTCAGAACTATTTACACTCCTCTTTCATGTGTGCTAGTAGCATCACATTCGCCATGAGTATTGGCAAGTATGATCATGGATATGTAGGTTCCGATCTGTTTTTGCTAAACGCATGCACACTAGGTGTTATGGGCATTTTGCTAACGTACACATTTTGGCTCATTTTGAATTCTTGTGGATCTTTCAAGTTAACCAAGATGGTTATGCATGTCATTGTTGATTCCTCAACAATATTGTACAACATTGTGATCCCTGTTTACTAGTCATTTTGGAAGACTGTCTGTTAATTGTGGGAAAACATATGTCAATACTGTTAGTATCGAAGGGGATAGGCAAATTACAAAGTGTAATCTCATGCTAAAGGATATGTGAAATGTGTATGTTAGCATCAAGCAATCCAATTAGAAAGAATTTATTGCTCTAGTTGAAATTTGTTCACCATAAGTTAAAGCAGGTTTGCGACTAGGTTTATTCTCTTCATGTTTAAGTCAGGTTATCAACCTTGAGCACTAGTTATGGTGGGGTTGTTTAAGTCAGGTTCTCAACCTTGATCACTAGTTATGGTGGGGTTGTTTACTGATGAAAATTGAGAACAAGTCACGGACTTATATTTTGTTGATAATTTACGTCAGCCAGTTACTTTCATGGAAAGTGAAAAGAGGTACTCTTTTGGGTACATCTTTGTTATGATAACTCATTTAGCATGCTCGTATGTGCTTTTAATGGAGTCTACACACTATATTATGATAGGAGCCGGTAACACATGACGGTTGCAAATGGACAACAATGTGGAAAATCAAGATGTTACTCTTGGTTTGAAACTCCTCTGAATCGTGTTCTGGTTAAATGAACAGCTCGATCCATGAAGGATGCCACGGTGGAAAACATTAGTGTATCACCACTCTTGTTTTTGAGGATGAAAATGCTTCTCCAAAGGGGGAGTAATGTCAGGACAAAGATCGTAAGGAGCAAGGCTCGACCTAGGGGGTCAGAGGTCTAAGCCAGGGGCTTGGACTGTGGATCATTGTGGACTAGGGATCCGTATTATGGCTAGGGATAGGAGCCGACCTATATATAGGGTGGTGGATCTGGCATCTCAGTCTCCTAGGTCTTACCATGTCGTAGTACCTTGTATTCATGCCGAAGGATAGCTTCATGCTGTAGCACCTCTTCTTGGTCTTCAATTTCTGGAGGGTCTTCAATAATTGGTTCTATTGGTAACTCTCCTTTGTAGGACTTAAGTAGGCTCACATGTAAAGCATTGTGCATGAGCCAATGGTTGGACAACTTGAGTTGATAAGATTTGTCATTGATTGGCTTCAAGATTTGAAAAGGACCATAGTATCTTTTTGCTAGTTTAGCATAATACTTTTGATGGCCCGTAGGATTTTTGCTTGTCATTTGCCTCAATCGAGCCTTGGGAAACTTAAGTAAGATTCAATCATTTTCTTTGAATGTTAAGGCCCTTCTGTGTTTGTCAGCAACAACCTTTTGCCTTTGTTGAGAGATGGATATGGCCTCCTTAATCTTTTGAAAAGATTCTTGTAGGTTACGGCTATACTCATCGGCAACAAAGATCTTCTCATGTACTTTAAGTAGCAAGGAACTTTTCGGTCTTCTCTCTATGATCTCAAAAGGTTCCTTTCTCGTAGTAGTATGGACAATACTATTGTACGCATACTCTAGAAGATGTAAGTACTTTTCCCATTGTGAGCGTTGATCTACTTTTGTAACATAAGTATTTAGTGGATAGAGAATCGTAAGATTGGATTTATTACTTTGGCCATTCATTTGTGGGTGATAGGCTAAAGAGAAATTCAATCTTGTACCTAGATTTTCAAAGAGATCTTTTGAGAAATTATTAGTAATTCTAGGATCTCTATTTGACAAAATCGATGTTGGAAATCCATGGTGTTTGACAATATGAGATATGAAGAGGGTTGGCATTTGGTGTGCCTTAATATTCTTTTTGACAGGAATAAAGTGTGCTTGCTTGCTAAATATGTCGACTATTTTCCATATTCCCGTATTCCCATGGATAGACCTGGGATTGGCAATGGCTAGAGTAATCTTGGTTGCTTCCCTCTATCATACTTGGTCTTTTGACATACCACCCATTTTGAAACAGGTCTTTTGACATACCACCCATTTTGAAACATACTCTTGTATGTCTACTTTCATGGTAGGTGAATAGAAGTACGCTTGTACTCGTCGAAGAGTAGGTTGAATGCCTCTATGCCCCGCATAGGGAGGAGCATGGGATTCATACAGGACTTTCTCACGAAGGGAGTGGGTAACATATATCTTACAGCCATGGAGAAGATAACCATCTTGCAAGGTTAACGGTTCTTCTTTCTTCCCCAATGCAATGGCTGACATTATGTCTCTAAAGTCGGAGTCAATAACATACTCATCGATAATAGAAGATAGATCATTGTGAGTTGCAAACCAAGTACTTCATGCTATAGTCCCCAATATATAGTGCTTCCAAGTATCTAGGACATGTAAAAGCTCTTTTTCGTATATGCCCAAGACCCGTTCATTGGCATTGAGCCTTCGGATCTCATATGCTATGGAGTGCCCTTCTTGAAGCAAACGTGCTCCAAGGCAATCACCAAGCATCACATTGGACCTCAAATGGCTTTGAGAGATTCGGAAGCATAAGGACTGGTTGGGAGGTAAGCTTCTCTTTGAGCTTGTCAAAAGGATTTTGCTCTTTAGAAGTCCATGAGTACTTAACGTTCTTATTTGTATTTGAGAGTTTTTTGCTATGAAGCATCTATAATATGCACACATACCAATAAATCTTCGTAGCTCATGTTGATTCCTTGGATTAGGCTATGCTTTTATTACCTCCAATTCTGATGGATACATATGGATAGCATCTTGAGAGATAATATGAACTAGGGATTGAATCTCTTGAAGGAAAAATTCACTCTTCTTTTGATCGATAAAAAGCTTCTTCCTCCTCAAAGCTTGAAAAGCTACTTGGAGATGTTGCTTGTGCTCCTCCAAGCACTTGGAGTAGATGAGGATATCATCAAAGAACACTCCAGTGAATTTGCGGTAGGGTTTAAAGATTTTCTCCATTAAACGATTGAATGTGACCGGTGCATTAGTCAAGCCAAAAGGCATGACTAAATAATCATAAAGGCCAAATGTTGTACAAAACGCGGTCTTTACAATATCTTCATTCATTATCCGTATTTGATGATAGCTGCTTTTAAGGTCAATCCTATTGAAGTAGGTCAAATATTGTAGCTTATCAAACAAACCTTCTACCCGTGGTACGGGAAATCTATTTTTGATAGTAATATGGTTTAGCGCTCGATACTCCACACACATGCGGTATGTACCATCTTTATTTTGCACTAAAAGGACTCGAGAACAAAAGGGAGAGGAGCTAGGCCTCACCATCCCTTTGTCTACCAATTCTTGTACTTGCCTCATGATTTCCTCTTGTTGAGCTTGGGAAACTCGATAAGGAGTCTTGTTAGGCGGTGAGCTTCCTGGTAGGAGCTCAATTCCATGGTCATCATCCCCTTGTTTTGGAGGTAAGTCCACAGGGATAGCATCAATAAACACATCTTGAAATCCATTAGAAAGCTAGACAAGTCTAACTCTTCTTGATTCCTAACACTTTGCTTTGTTAAAACATTAGCCTCATTTTGAGACCCTTTGAAAAAATTCATGTACGCAGAAACTGACCTTTTCATTGACTTATCAAAAGCAGATGAATTTACAAGTGGTATACTACGATCGAACTCACTAGCATCGATATACATGCTCTTTTCCATGTAGGTGAAGTAGATTCTCCTTTCAAGGAACTTCATGTTGGAAACCATGCGGTTGAACCATGGTGCCTCCAGGACAACATCCTCATGTTGGAGAGGAGAAATGAAAAATCCTTCTTTGCCGACGTAGCTTTGGACATGAAGCCTCAGCTTCACAATCAAGGGAGTAACATAGGCTTTCTGTCCCTTGAAAGCTCCATCGGTAGTTATAATATCTCCCATCTCAAAAGCTTGAATGCCCAACTTAGTGACCAACTCCATTGATATAAAGTTGTGAGTAGAGCTAGGGTCAAAGAGGATGAAGGCATCATGCTCCCTTACCTTTTCCCAAGCATAGGAGAGACGTGATCCTTTGCAATGAGCATTCTCTTTTGGAGCTTCGGTCCTGGAAGCTCTAGGAGTCTCATTGTGGGCATTTCTTTTGGGGCAAGAACAATAGCCATGTCCTTGCTCCCCACACTTAAAGTATTTGTGGTCCTTACAAAAAGATTCTGTTGGAATTAGGGTTGCAGAGAAACACTCACAGCTATGAGAAGACGAAGGAAGCTCAAGGCACACAATAGAGAGTGTGTTACTTAGTGTGCAATGGAAAGATAGATAGCCCTAGAGTGATGGGCGTATATACAATGCTCGGGGGAAAAAACCTCCTAAAGAGGGAAAAAATGCCCCGGCGGTCCTAGTGTGTTCACACACATTACTACCACATGTATATGGTAACAAATCCCCCCTGGAGTGATGCAGTGAACGAGAGCTGGCACATGAGTAAAGGGAAGTGCCATGCCCTGAGGACATGATTAGTCCACAAAGGGGAGTAAGCCCAAAGCTTTGCGGAAAGCTTCAAGATTCTGACGAGACAATGCCTTTGTGAAAAGATCTGCAAGGTTGTCCTGTGTTGGCACATAAGCCAAGCTGATCTCTCCTGCTGAGAGCCTCTCCTTGACATAGTGGTAATACACCTCAATGTGCTTTGTGCGAGCATGAAAAACTGGGTTCCTCGCAATTGCCAATGCGCTTTGACTGTCAGTGTAGATAGTGTTGGCAGTGTCCTGTCCAACACCCAAATCAGCCATAAGGCGTCTGAGCCATACACACTCAACCGTAGCTGTGAAGACTTCTCTGTACTCAGCCTCACAACTCGAAGTGGCCACAGTAGGTTTCTTCTTGCTCAACCATGATATACATTAATTGCCAAGCATGAAACAAAAACCACTTGTGGACACTCGCGTGTCAAAACAACCAGCCCAATCTGAGTCTGAAAAAGCATGTAAATCTGGCGGCAATGATCCCCCCTTGGGATAAAACAAGCCAAGATGTAAAGTTCCACTAAGGTAGCGGAAAATTCTCTTGACAGCCTGCCAATGCTTAGACCCTGTGCTATGCATAAATCTGCTGACCTGTGAGACTGCAAACTGAATATCCGGCCTCGTGTTGCATACATAAAGGAGGCAGCCAACATTAGTTTGGTAAAGAGTGACATCAGCAGGATCTCTAGCATCATGTAGACTCAACTTCAAACCTGTTTCCATGGGAGTGGCAATAGGTTTGCAATCCTCAAGTCCAAACTTACATAGCAATGTCTCTATGTAACTTTTCTGACACAAGGCAATACCACCATCACACTGCTTAAACTGTATACCCGAGTAATGATGCAACAACCCCAAATCTTTCATCTTGAAAGTAGCATTCAAATCAGCCTTAAATTCAGCAATATGTCTCTCATTTGGTCTAGTGATCAGCAAATCATCAACATAAAGAACCACAATGAGAAGTACATCACCCTCATGCTTTACATACAATGTGCTTTCTGTTGGACTATTATGAAAGCCTTGTTTGCCCAAATGAGTGTCAACTTTTTCATACCAAGCACGAGGAGATTGCTTCAACCCATACAAAGCCTTCTTACATCTGCACACTTTGTCCTCTTGTCCTTTTATGACAAAACCGCGAGGCTGCGTTACATAAACTTCCTCAAATATGTCACCATTCAAGAAAGCAGTAACTATGTCTGATTGATGTACATCCCAACCAAAATGAGCTGCCAATGCACATAGAAAACGTACAGTAGTCATACGACAAGTGGGAGCAATAGTCTCTTCATAATCTATGCCTTTTTGCTGTGCATAACCCTTTGCAACAAGTCTAGCCTTATGGCGATCGATCTCACCATCCGGTTTGCGTTTCAACTTGTAAACCCACTTCGTACCAATGGCCT
The DNA here is from genome assembly GCF_014529385.1 of Adiantum capillus-veneris. Lineage (NCBI taxonomy): Eukaryota > Viridiplantae > Streptophyta > Polypodiopsida > Polypodiales > Pteridaceae > Adiantum > Adiantum capillus-veneris. The sequence continues at coordinate 50,305,628 of NC_140959.1, read as the reverse complement.
TTTTTCCACGAGGCAAATCACATAAAGTCCATGTGTCATTCTCTATAAGTGCATCATATTCTGATTGCATGGCAGCCATCCAATTTTCTGAATTCTGTGCTTCATCAAAAGACAGAGGCTCCTCAACATCATGTAAGCTAGACACAACCAAAGCATAACAATCTGATGCATAAGATGCATGGCAAGAGCCTGAACGAGTACGACTCCCGGGGGATTCACTCTATATACAAAACAGGATGCCACCTGTGAGAGGACAACTTTGATAAAACCCCTATATACGACTCATATTAGGGAATATGACCCCCCTTTCTACGCTTATACGAAAGTCAATGCAAAAAACTATCATACCTCTATCTTACATATAGAATTTAGGTCTCACATGATCTAACTAAGTAAAACTAGTCAAAGAGCATGTAGCATAGTGACTGGCAATGTACTAAAGATCCACTTTTGTTGATAACTAGATGTACCCTCAATGTGTCTTAGTTTGACTTTCAAACTATGTGCCCATCGAGTCTGCACTCTAGCTACTCATCCAATTTTGACCAATCTAAATTACTAAGAAAACATGGCTATAAAGTTGTGCTAGGTTCTCCGTGTAAATTTGCATATGTACAAACTCTTTATAGCTTTAATCCCTCAACAAATGAACTATAATAACAAAACAAGCAATTGATACAAAGTACTATTGGTTCTTGCATGTATCTTGGTAGCTATTGACTCACAAGTTTGAAGGAAGACTCTTTTGGGAAGCCATAATTTTGAAACACAAAAACTTCCTCTCATTTTTTCCTTTTCTCACTCCACACCCCCCCCCCCCCCCCCTCCCTTATTTTCAAGCTTAGGAGATAAATTATTGAGGGCCTACCCATATTATACGCTTATGTAACTTGTAAAAAACCCCCCCTCCCTTGCACTTACGTGGTGCGATAAGTTTTCCATGGTGAATCCCCCGGGGTACGACTAGACAAAGGTGCATCCAATTTACTATCACGCAAAGTGTGCACCAGCCATTGTGGCATACCTCTAGCCTGCTCATTTTCAGCCCTTTCCTCATCAAGTACATCATGTACATCTGCATCAGTAATAGGCTGATCTAAAACATTTTCAGAAACCCCCATAGGCTGTACATTTGCCTCATTGGAACTTACATTCATATTTCCTCCACTGAAAAGAGGCAACAAAGTGTCATAAATGTCCTGTGAGCTTACATTACTGTCTTTAGCACATGACAGCAAGGGCTGAACAGAATCTTCCACAAACACTACATCCCGAGAAACCAGAATACGTTTTGTTTGCAGATGATATGACCTATAACCTTTGCTTTCAGCACTATAACCAACAAAAATACATTTGACAGCCTTATCATCCAGTTTTTTGCGCTGCTCTTGTGGCACCAAAGCATATGCCAAACAGCCAAAAACACGCATGTGCTCAATAGAAGTCTTTCTATCATGCCATGCTTCATATGGAGTAATAGACTGCAAAGCTTTCGTAGGACACCTGTTAAGTACATAAGTGGCACACATGATGGCCTCAAGCCAAAAAGAATGCGGTAAAGCTTGACTTTTGACCATACATCGTGCCATTTCCGTCAGTGACCTATTTTTCCTCTCAGCAACACCATTTTGCTGAGGCGTATAAGGCACTGTACATTGGTGTTTTATCCCACGACTAGCCAAAAATGCATTAAATTCATGAGACATATACTCCCCCCCTCGATCGGAACGGAGGGTGCCCATTGTACATTTCGAGACATTTTTAGCCATAGCCAGAAATTGTTTGAAGCACATAAAAACTTCGGACTTTGCTTTAAGCGGAAATACCCATGCATGCCTGGAGTAATCATCAATGAAAGTCACGAAGTACAGGTAATTGCCCAAGGACGGAGTTTGCATGGGCCCACAAACATCACTATGCACAAGTTGCAACCTGCATGTGGCCCGAACTGAACCATCCTTTGGAAACTTAGAATGCTGCATCTTACCCAAAATACAGCCTTCACAAACATGGTTGACAGGTGCTTCAAGAGGCGGCAAAGAAGCAACCATATCAGATTTCTGCAAACGCAGCAAACTGGCAAAATTCAGATGACCAAAACGTGCATGCCAAAGTTTTGCATCTGAAATAGCCCTTGAATCTGCAACAGCATTTGCAAAGTTTTGTCCACACTTGTCATACAAAGTGAGCTTATACAACCCATGACACAAAAGGCCAGATGCAACAATTTCATCACCAAAACTGAGATCATGAACTGTACATCTGTCATCCACAAATTTGACTACAAGTCCAAGTCTAGCAAGTGCGAATACAGACAAGAGATTCTTCTTGATCCCAGGTACATAAAGTGCATCAACAAGTGTGAAGGAACTGCCATTTGCAGCAGTGAGCACAATCTTTCCAACCCCCTAAACTGGATAAGAGGCGTTGTTGGCACAAGTGACTGAATTCCCATGAGGGACAGACTCAAGAGAGATAAACAATTCACGATGTGAGGTAATGTGCTTTGTAGCACCACTGTCGAAATACCACACATGTGAATCTGCAGCAAGCATGCATCATGGACAACAGGATTGTAAGTGCACTCTGCGCTAAAAGCCCATTCTACATCAACATTAGCAACATAGTCTCCTTTCACAGATGACTCAACAATGGCTGCATTTGTAGTGGAACCAGCATTTGGAGTGGAACCACCCTCTTTCTTCTTAGCCTCTTTGGCCTTCAACTTAGGACACGACTTGATCAAGTGATCATTGGCTTTACAATAATAGCAACGCATCTTCTTTTTGCCCTTATCACCATAATTTCCAGACGAATTGCTGCCAGCAAAAGCATTAGGAACATAATTTTTGCCACTCGCAGCAGAACCATAAGAAGTGGCTGCATTGCTGTTACCACCCTTTCTTTGAGAAGCAATAAAAGCCTGTTCAACTGCACACTGTCTAGTCCTGCTTTTTCTAGAAAGTGACTCTTGCAATAGCAATGTGCATAATGCATCAAACTTGACAACTTCTGGATTTCCTTGGGTCATAAGTCTCCAAGTACTAGCAAAAGTCTGGTAAGAATCTGGTAAGGCATCAAGAACAGTCTGCACAAGGGAACTGTCTGAAATAACTTCACCTGCAGAAATAAGTTGCTCATTGATATCCTTGACACTAGCAAGGAAAGTGTCCATATCATCTTCCTCATGCATAATCTTCGACTCCAGCTCTTTACGCAGTAAAGAAATTTTAGCCTCATTGCGGCTTGCATAAAGACCTACTAGAATATCCCAAGCCTGTGTTGCAGATTTTGCTGAATGGATGTGAGGAACAATGGTGTGCTTCACAAACAACGCAATCAATGCATTAGCTTGCGCATCCTTAACATCCCAATGAGCTTGTTCTGCCATAGGCAAAACAACTCCAACAGCTGCAATCCTTGCAGCGAGACCTGCAACATCCTCAACATCGCCTACATCCTCAGAACCAGGATGTACATCAATGCCCTGCACAATGTTCCAGACACCCTTTGACACAAGAACATCTTGCATCATATAAGCCCACATAGGGTAGTTGTCCCCATCCAACCTGTCCTCAGCAGCAAGCATCTTGAACACATCTGTGTTGTTGTTGTGAGCCATGGTAAATGCTGCACCTGATGTGAAAATTGCCCAAAAATAGGAGAAACGGAGCGGGAACAACCTGTGCTATATAGCACAAACCGTAGAAGACTATAAGGCACCTGTTATGCAAAAAACGGCACTGACAGAAATTCTGCACAAAATGGCGAAATAGTCAGTGCAATACTGCCTGTAGTGGAAACGGAGGCCGAAATGAGCCCAAATCAAAATTATGAGTAGACCGAGCTCTTTGAGCCTGCCCAAAATATTTGTCGACCTGCAAAGGCTTGCCAAAGCTCACTGAAATTGGAGAAAGTGAGCAGGTGTGTGCTGGAGCAGCTGGCGACTAAGCCCGGGAGGACGCGACTTGCTCTGATACCAATTGTTGGAATTAGGGTTGCAGAGAAACACTCACAGCTTGGAGAAGACGAAGGAAGCTCAAGGCACACAATAGAGAGTGTGTTACTTAGTGTGCAATGGAAAGATAGATAGCCCTAGAGTGATGGGCGTATATACAATGCTCGGGGGCAAAAACCTCCTAAAGAGGGAAAAAATGCCACGGCGGTCCTAGTGTGTTCACACACATCACTACCACATGTATATGGTAACAGATTCTAGCTCTTCAGGAGAGAGTTTATTTTTACCTTTGTAAACTCCTTTCTCCTTGGACAGATTGTTGTTATTGTTGTTGTTGGAATTGCCTTGGGAAGAGTTTTGGGCATCGTTCTTCCCCTTTGCATTATTTTGATCTTTGTTTCCATGGACTTGGCATTTCTTTTAGCCCCTTGTTGTAAATTGATGCGCGAAGCCAGCATAGTGTGGTGGATTACTTCAGTGATAGAACCATGCCATTGGGAGTTGATGTACTCGGCCATCTCTTTTGGTAATCCCGCACAGAATTGTTGCTTTTTCTTGGCGAAGTCTATCTTTTGAAAGACAATATCCTTGAAATGTAAATCCCAAAACTTGTCCACATATTTGTGGATAGACTCATTGGAGAACAGCTTCAAACTCCTCCATTCGGTAATCCTTTTGTCCTTTGCATCGCTTGCCAGGAATTGCTTCATGATGGAAACTCGTAGAGTTTTCAATGTCTTTGGGGCCTTGCTGTTGCCACAAAGGCTAGCCCAGCATTGATGAGCAAAATTCTGGAAGTGCATAGCTACATGGTGTATCTTGGAGGACTCTGTGAAGCCCTCGTCTCCAAAGGCCGCATCAAATTGCTAGATGAAGGCCAATACTTTGTTGGTAGCACCAAAGGTGCCATCATAGGTGAGAAAAGAGATACTCTTTCCTCCCTCTTTGAATCTCTTGACCTTTTGGGACCTTCTCCATGCAGGGTAGGATTTGCGATGTCCTCTCCTCTTGTATTCTCTAATAGAATATCCGGTGCTTTCATCGAAAGAGGACAAAGATGAATAAGAAGGAGAAGAGGGTGACCTCTTTCTTGCCTTTTTTTTCTCTTCCCTTTTGGAATGACAAGGAGAAGACTATGGGTAGACCATTTCCTCTTGGGAGGAGTTGGCGACCGTCTAGACCACCGTCTTTGTGGAGCCACATCTTTAGAGGAACTTAGGGATTCGCTTCTTTCCTGTTCTTTGGATTCCTCCTCTCTTATGGGAGAGAGTCTTCTTTTGGGAGTCTCATCAAGAGGCCTCCTAAGCTCTCTCTTCTCTTGGACATGAAGGGAAATCCCATAAGCACGAATTTGTTGAGTAACTTCGGCTTGCAAAGCAGGGTTGCCCATAGCTTGCTGCAACCTAGTAACAAGGTAATTAACAAACATGGGGGCATCATTATTAGCACCTTCATGTGAAAAATCAAATTTATCAATGTTCATTCCACTATCTTGGTTATTGTCAACCATGCTAATTAAACTTGTGTATAGATTACTTTGTGCTTTGGTACCCTCAAAAACCTTAGTCGCTACTCTTCTTTACCTTTGAAAATTTGCTCTCAAGCAACTACACCCGTGGTTTAGAGTCTGTTGATTGCAAACACTAGTGGAGAGGGTCTAACATTGCTCGATTGATTATGGTGCTTCTTGAGCTTGCTTGTAGATCAATAACGGTTCACAGCCAAAGGCAAGCCTCGAGAGACTCCATTATTAAGACTATAGTTCCCAACAGTGAACCTCAAACTAAGTCCTTCTCAACCAAGATAATAGATCCCTGTCCCACTTACCGTATTGCAATGAACAGGTCCAACCTTTCATGGACAACTTAAGGACCTCTCTTCTTGAGCAAGAAAAGAGAAACCAATAGCTCTGATACCAATGTAATGGAAATGGCCTATGAACTTTGAGAATAGCAGAATTAAGAGAATTAGAGTGAGAATTTTCATGAGACTACTTTGAGAACATAGAGGGTGAACTTATTTAGCGGTAGCAACATAATCGTTATAATTATTTAACTTGGCATGAACAATACTTTTGCAAGAGACAGAATTAGAGAACATGACAATAACTGAGGACCGGATTTATGTGGAGCCGATTCCTCCTCCAATAGGCTTTTGTGTTATAGATTCTCCCATCAAGAGAGAGACTTGGTACAATACAATATGTGTGTTCCTTGTGTCCTAGGTGATGCAATGAAGATGGAATGCTTCATGCATCATGAGCATAACATAAACTTTGTAACATCATTAATCATCCCTGGCCTCAGTCCCAAGGCCTCAAACACCTTCAAAGGTGGAGAGAGCTAGCGAGGAATGAGGTAGTGAAGAGGAAGAAGAAACATTCATAGGAGAAAGAAATAGTTCCTCACTTATCATCACTCTTCTTGCTTAGCATAGCATAATAGCATAATAATGAAGATGGAAAGCTTAAGCATTGAAGCATGGCTCTTGGTTGGATTTGCATTCCATAGCCAAGAGTGTTGGTGTAGGCTCTCAACTTCTCAACAAGCTTCGAGAAGGAGATGAAGCTCTTGCACTTTGCACCTCACACAATGAGAGAGAGAGAGAGAGAGAGAGAGAGAGAGAGAGAGAGAGAGAGAGAGAGAGAGAGAGTATACCCCCCCAAGCTAGCCCCTAGCTTCCTTGGTCGACCCTCCCCCCCCTTGTAGCTCATGCTGGAAGTTCATTGGACCCCTTCAAGCCTAGCCAATCATAAGCATAATGCATATCAAGCAACCATGCTAGCCTCGCAACAAGCGTCCCCTTTCCCCTTTGAGAGAGAGGACTTGATTAATACATAAACAATTAATTAAATTAGTAAAATTATCATAGGACCCCTTGCGAGGCCAACCAATAGGCTTTAGGCACCTTATGAGGGGGAACTTGACAAGTGTCCTTGTTGCTTCTTTAGAAAAAGTTTTCCTTGTGTGAGGGTGTGTGTGTTCTCTCTCATGCTCTTACAATGAGGGCTCGCCCCCCCTTGAGTAGGCATCATGTTTGACTTTCGGAACTCATCAAGCCCCTCAAACACCTTAGTCATGGAGCACCTTAGCACCTTAGTCATTAAGCACCTCAAGCACCTTAAGCTCCTTAGTTAGAAAGCATGAAGAACCTCAAGCACCTTAGTTAGCAAAAGCACGAAAAACATCTCAAGCTTGGACAGGGTTCCTGCCTGAAGCACATTCCTAGCTTGCCTAAGGTCAAAGGACTTATAACACTAACCTTTGGAGGTCTTTAATGAAGCTAACCCTAAGGTCTTTAAGCTCCATTATCTAGCCTTGATCTTCAAGACATACCATCTCTCATTTGGAACCCTTTAACCTTGGCCCAGTGTTGAGATAGATCCATACGCACACGTTCATATTCTAACCCTTGTTCTCGTTTATTCTTCCAGATTAAATGATCACTTTTATATGAGAAAATCATTTGGGTTGGTTAGATATTAGATTTTATGACAGAGAGAGAATGAGTTTCCCTATGTATCTGTGTGTGTGTGTGTGTGTTGCGCAGAGAGAGAGAGAGAGAGAGAGAGAGAGAGAGAGAGAGAGAGAGAGAGAGAGAGAGAGAGAGAGAGAGAGAGAGAGTATTCATAGCAAGAAAGGCACAGAGAGAGTCCTGTTTGTATGCTTCCCTGTCTGTGTGCATCTATTTGTGTGCTCCCCTGGGGGAGAGAACAAGAAGAGAGAATGCCTTATTGTAGCGCAATAGAGAGAGAAGTTTCTTACGACCAAAGAGATATAGAAAGAGGTTGATGGAAAGCATACTGTGTATGTGTGGGTTTGCAACATTCATTGGGTGTGTGTGCATGGCTTGTGTCTAAGAGAGAGAGAGAGAGAGAGAGAGAGAGAGAGAGAGAGAGAGAGTAGAGGAGAGTGTCTGGTTGCCATTCTTTATGTGATAGTGTGTTTTATGCTTGAGTCTCTGTGTGTAGAGGTGGGATTGGTGTCTAACCTCACTCCTATCTTATTGCAGACATAGTGAGAACCACGAATAAATTGTCAATCCATGGGACGAAGTTGACTCAACTAGTGCATAAAGGCTACAAGAGGTTGTCAATCTCTTGGAAAACAACAAACACTTGCATCTAACTCAGGCTACACTCAAATGATTGAAATCACCAAAAGCTAATCGCTCATCGGCAAACAAATCACATCCGTTACAGCATCAAATGACATCCAAACGTAACGAAACTTCTAGGACATGTATATAAGACCTTAGCACACATGCTTATGATCTCAAATCTCACTTTAGGTCAAGTGCAAAAATTGCAATTATTAACAGCAGTGGGTTTCTGACCTAGTCGTTTTTGACCCACAATGCCTCTAAATGCTATGATGCCCCAATACCTCGTCTATGCTTAGTTTTTGATTTTAAAGCTTAAATTCCTACTTATGATGAAATTAGACCGCGGGTCCGGTGACGCCAAAAGCTACGAAATACCGTGAAGTGCTTACGTCAATGCGTAGAGCTCTTACCTGCGGTTGCAACGGAACAGACATGATTGCAATGTGACAACTGGGAAGGGAGTAGGAAGCGTGAGAAGGAGAGAAGTGAGTGCCATTAGCTCACGTTGCATTTTTATTATCCAAAACTTAATAATAACTTACAAAAATTGGCTTTTATACCTTAGCCAAGGTTTTTGGTGGTCAAAACTAATAATCTGGGAGCTCTAACTAAAGACAGGTTGATACAATTTGGAAGCTTGTAGCCTCGGCTCAAGTTTATCCGGAAAATAGGAGTTACAATATTTTCGATTCATCAAAATAATAAATGTTTTTTACAGTAAGAGCTCCAAAAAATGGTATTCAAGTTAGCTTGCTGCTAACATTCCCCCCCTCCTCGCCTCTGTCATCCCTTGACATAGCTTTATGGGCAGAAATAATCTTTGGGTTGATGGATGGCGAGGTGGTCTTTAAGTGCATGCAAAGATTTCTCATATCTGATCTTTTTTTCTTTGACTGGAACCTGCAAAAATTGCATGGTGACTCTGTTCTTTAGCTCGATGGCTGAGTAGCCTATGAATTTGGAGGTTAGATTACTGATCACTGGCCCAAAAATCTTCGTTTTCCAAGTGAAGAACCCTGTGTAGAACGCTTCCTCAAACGCCAACATATTGTGAGATGGCAAGAACATGCAGCGGGTGTAGAAGCCATAAAGGACTTCTTCTGAAGGTTGGCTGCTTAGGTTGTAGCAAAGGCCCTTATTGCCCTCGAGGAATGACAACCACGGTGCTCCTGCTTGCTCAGGCTCGTGAAAAGCTTCAACGCATATGAGTAGCATTTGAAAAATTTTGTAGAGCATAGCACATGAGAGATTAGGGAGACTTTTGAAGAATGTCATGGAACCCGTTAGGGCTTACACCATGTATTCGGTGTTCCCTTTTCTAGAGCTGGTAATCTAGGATAATTCAGCCATGTAGGCCGCTTCTTTGTCAATGCTTCATGTGCTTGCCACGTCCTTACTCTTGGTACTGGACAAAAGGTCGGGTCTTTCTAAAGTGTTGCAGGTGCTCTTGTGAATAGAATCAAGTATCTGGGATTCTTGTTCAGTCAGCTCTTTCTCCACTTGGGGTGGACTTCTTTTGCGCCTTCTTGTGCGCTCCTTGCCGCACTATCGAAGCAAGGGACTTTCCTAACACTGTGTGTGAGCCACAGATGGCTCCAAGCACACAACTAGCTTAACTAGTAAGCTCAAAGAAAGCGATGGTGTGTCACTCACCGCTCTACGCTTGCTTCGTGGAGGATTCCTCGCCGCGAAGAAGAAGGAGCCGCCGCTTCGCCGCGCTCAACCGCTTCGCCGCCGCCATGCCGTCGTCGCAATGCTCGATCCCACACACACACACACTCTCTCTCTCTCTCTCTCTCTCTCTCTCTCACACACACACACATACACACACACACACACACAAGGAGGTGAAGAAGAAGAAGATGGAGATGGAGATGGAGCAAGAGCACTCTTCTATTGCACAAATGAGAGAATGCATGAATTTTAGGTTTAGTTGGCTTTTATATGAGCTCACCCCATTCACACTTGGGCACCCATGCTTAGCCAACTAATCCCTTGAAATACATAATACACGTCCGTCGTAGGTGATGGGGTGTCCGTGAGCTGTGAGGGTTAACATGCCCCCCTTCCTGATGTAGATTCCGTCCTCGGAAGCTATTGAGTTGAAGCTCGTTCGTCGAGGTGGAAGAGCATTTGAGATGAATGTCCTTAGCCTTCTTCAGTCACTGCAAAATCAAACAACATTGGCACAGTAATTGCATTCTCATAAGTGATTAAAAAGCATATGCAGTTTTAGGTAGACAAATTGATTGGTAAAAGAATTTAAAACAATTTGTCAGCAATGAACATTAAATTGCAATGTAATCAAATGCATAAACAGATGTAAAGGTAAAAAATTAAACAAGTCTGGGGTCGCTAATTTGACGGTCGAAAGGCACTAGAGATCGAATATTAATACCATGGGTAAGCTTCTTAATTTTCTTGGTCAATTAAGTTGTTTAATCGCGAGAGCCAAGTATTCATGTTCGAGGGCTGACTAGAGGCTATATCTAGAAGACCTTGTAGTTAAGCTACCATAAAAGGAATTTCTCATGAAATCATCGCCTGACTGATTACTTTTTCTTTGACCCCCCAAATTCTTTTCACAGTGATTCAATTTTGATGTGTGTGCTTATTTTGTATGCCTTGGGTTTTTTGCTTTTCAAGAAAAAGCGCCCATACTGGGAACCTCTAGGGCTCTAGTACCATAGGCGATACATGTGAGTGAAATATCCAATCAAGCTGAGATTTCTCTTCCAGCTTAAGATTTTACAATGTGGCACTTTGATTTTTTGTTTGTTCATTTTCATCATTTTAATTTTGTAACTTTGGGGGGTCATATAACACTGATACACCTCCCCAGGCTCATCACACTAGTAAACTCCCTTTATAATACTTAAGCTAAAGGTCAATAGGGTCAAGCCCACTAGAAAGCCCTAGTACATTTCACACAATGCTGCCTAAATCGGATTAAGAACCTAAGTAACCATTAATTATTAGGAAGGCATTCCCCATGGTATTAAGAGAAGATCTCTAACACCTAACTTGGTCAAACTAGCTTAGTCGGACTTGCTTGATGTTTAAACCTAGACAAGGGATTATGACAAAAAAGACATTGAATTAAATGTTTGATACTAAGCAAATGTGCTGGATATTATGCTACCAATCACAATCAAAGCAGACAATCATAGATGAAAAAAAGATAAGAGACAATGCTAATGGACAAGAAACACCTGTTTGTGTTGATGGTGGCGCTTGATCTGAAGTGTGAACGAGAGAAAGGTTCCATGAAGGTCCAAATCCTATCAATAGAAACAGGCTCCTGTACACACTAGGAAACAAAAGGAATACCTCCAGGAGGCACACTAGTGGGAAAAGGTACCAACACTTATTGAACACAACAAAAAACATAAGGAACCCTAACCTAATTAGTTGCACTCCCCCTAGAGAGTCAAGGGAATAGGATATTGTAGAGGTTGGGGGGAAACCCTAAGGCTAAACCCCTATCCTCGTCGTCGAGATAAACAAAGTCATCATCCATGAGACCATATGTGCCATCCGTGTAGTCCTGTAAATTTTCTTCTTCATCATAGGTGTCCATGTTTACTAAGAAGGTCACTAGACGCCTATAGTCATCTTGGTCAAAAGGGTAGGCTTGTGCAATGGGAGAAACGCTCTCTACTAAGTATGGATTAGACGTGGTCAAGAGACGTAATAGCCATTCTAACTCCTCAAAATTCCTCTCACATGCTAGCGTACCTATCAAATCCCATTCACATGCAAGCACTGGAAAGACCATGTGAAATATTTGTGAAAAGTAACGAGGGTACCTCTCACCCAAGGCAGGAGTGGATGACTCTAGCGTACTAGCCATATCTGTACATGCAAATAGATGATGGTTAGAGTGCAAATATTACAAGGGTCTTGTTCTTGTGCATAATTTGTTTTTATGATTTTGTGTTATGGCTCTTTCTCTTTTACTTTTTTATCTTGTTTTCGTGAGTATAAGGCTTTATATATACATTCCCTAAAATTGGAGATTAAGGGGTCAGGGGGAAAGGTTGAGAGGAAAGTGAGTGAGTGATGATTGTCAGCAAACACTCCCTCCTTCCTTGGGTAGATCATACCGTTTGAAATGAGCTCGTCACCCTTTGAAACCAATTGTTCCAGTTGGTAATAGGTGAGGATTTTTGCCAGTATTTTTCTATTACCCTAGGTGCCTCGTCAAGTTGCAAGGGTGGTAAGGTACTCTCCCAGGATCGAACTTGAAGTGGTTCATCAGGTGATTCTTGAACACTAGGAGGTGTGGATTCTTTTGTAGCTTCATGGAGGTCCACTACTATAGATGGAGGCTGTGTAGAAGCTTTTACCTCTATGGATGTATTACATGAGGAGCTAGAAGCTTCATGGAACTCCCCCCTTCCTGAGCTAGGTGGAATAAATTGGTTTTTCCTTGGAGCCCAAACTAGCTCTGGACTAGGTGTATAGCATTCTGTGATCTTTCCCTTCCCACGGTCTGCCATTGGCTTTAGCGTTACACTGTTTGACTCATATGGGTTTGTTGTCGATAGGGAAGGATACATTTTACGTTTAGGTACCCAAATTTGCTCATTTCCATCATAGTAGCCTTGGGCTTCTAATAGTCGTTTTGGAATCCATCGTGATTTGGTCTTGAATCTCCTAGAGCGCGCTCTTGGTTCTCCAGGGAAATTTTTTCTTGAAATGGATGGGAGGGTTGAGGTAGTTGGAAGTAAGGCCTTGGGGACCCATTGATATGTACTCTTAGGTCATGCAGGTTGAGTACTTGCAATATTACTGCTTGCTGCAACTACAAGTGTTGAAGTGCTAGGTTCATGGGTAGCCGGCAAAGACGAGTTAACCACCTTGGCTTGTGAATGTTGGCTATCCTTCAACTTTGCTAGAGTTTGCAACGTAGGTGACTTTTCTTGAATGATAGGGGTAAGAGTCGGTGGTCGCGTCGTGACACTACCAGTATCCCAATCAATAGTGCATTTGGTTGCCAACATCCACGTGCGTCCCAGGTTTACGTTGCCTTCCATAGCTCATGCGGGCATGACTAGAAACCTCTGCACTATGCTTCCATTTTCATAGACAACTGGGGTCTGAAGGACTCCAAGAATAGCAGTTTTCTTTTTATTAATGCCCTTGACTTGCATCGTACTCGGGGATAGGGTCGGTTTCCCTAATTGACACCAAACTCCATAGGATAACAAATTGTGTTTAGCTCCCGTATCTAATAAGGCATTGTATAGTACTTTCCCATAGGGGCTATTTAGCTCAATTGGGTATCGTAGCGGTGGCTCAGATTCTAATGAGTCTTCATCTGTGTCCTCGAAAAATGCTTGCGTGATTCCCAGATTAGCCTCTCGTTGGCGTCTAAGACGTTGTCGTTCTCGAGCCTCAACTCTTGCTTGGATTTTTCTAAGCTCTGCTTGTTCCTTGGCAGCCTTCTTTTGATGGATAGCTTGCAACTCTTCCTGGCTTAGAGGATCATAATATCTTTTGAATTAACTGCCATTAAGGAATCCAATGGTTTCAACTCCATCTGGAGTCTCCACACGAATGGTCCCTTGCGGGGTAATTTCACACGCTCGATATGGTCCCTTACCAGCATATTTCAATTTCTTCTTTTCATTACGTACCCCGTACATAAGAACTTTATCACCAACCTTGATGTCTTTATCCTTTAAATGGCTATCAAACCACTTCTTTCTCCTATCCTTCTCCACTAGAGCATTTCGCACAGCTAATTGCCTTTCTTCATCTAGCCTTTCCAGGATATATAATCGCTCCACTAAGGGGTTACCATCCCAACCTTCTTGAGAAGCTACTCGAAGACTAGGAATGACAAACTCCCATGGCATAACTGCTTCTTGGCCATACACCATCTTAAATGGTGTGCAATTAATAGTAACTTTATACGCAGTACGATAAGCCCATAAAGCTGAAATAAGCTTTAGGTCGCAATCAGTGCGATGAGCCTCAAATGTCTTTGTCAAAATGGAGATGAGAGTTTTGTTGGTACTCTCAGCTTGGCCATTTGCTTGGGGATAATAGGGTGTAGACTTGTGGTGAGATATCATGAAGTTTGATGTGAGTTCTTTTATTACTTCATTTATAAATGAGTTCCATTGTCACTCACAAGTTCAAAGGGGCATCCAAAACGTGTGATAATGTTCTCAAAGAGGAACTTAGCTGTTGTTTTTGCATCCGTCTTTCGTGTTGATTTTGCTTCAGCCCATTTGGTTACATAGTCGGTAGCCACAATGATATATTGTGATTGCGTGTTATGTGCAGCCGGACTAATCGGTCCTACAAAGTCTAAGCCCCACTTTTCAAATGGTTGGGTTACCTTGATGGGATGTAGAGGCATCCTATCCCTTCTTTGTGGCTTGTTGAAGCGTTGGCATTCATCACATCCCTTTGCAAAAAGTGATGCATCCTTAAACAGAGTGGGCCACCAATAGCCTGACTGTAAGATCTTTCGGGCAGTCAACTTTCCTGAAAAGTGACCACCAGCTACGCCCATGTGTGCCTCTTGTAGAATATATAAATACTCATCCTCGCGGGCACATCGTCTAAGAGCATCATCTTTTCCTCTCTTATAGAGAGTTCCCGCCAGTAAGCAATAGGGTTTGCATTCCTTGATTAATTTTCGAGCTATATCTTTTCGCAGCTCTTTGGGTGGAAAACCATTAACCAAGAAGTTAACAATCTTTTCACTCCATTCAGGCATTGTCTCAACAATGAACAAAGGAGTATCAGGCAATTCATCATCAACCCCCGTAGGAGCTTCGCCATTAGGGATACGAGATAAATGATCCGCCATGACATGTTTTCTCCCAGGCCTCACAACAACGGTCAAGTCAAACTCAAGAAGAATTAACAACCATCGTGTAATTTGACCTGTGGAACACGGCTTGTTTACCAAATATAGAAATGCTTGATGATCAACATAAAACACAAACTTGGTAGCAAGAAGGTAATAGCGAAATTTCTTTACTGCGTAAATCATAGCTAGACCTTCGCGCTCTGTAGTAGTGTAGTTCATCTCGGCATCATTTAATTGGCGACTTGCAAAGCTAATAGGGTAGTCCAATTTATGTTCTCCTGGTTGAGTTAGAACACACCCAATAGCAAAATTTGATGCATCAATATGCACATGAAAAGGTACATTCCAATCAGGTGTTCGCAGGATTGGAGCACTTGTTAGGGCCTTCTTTAATAACTCATAATATTGATGACATTCTTCCGTCCAGTGAAACTCGATAAGAAGCTTGTACAATGGACGCGCTATCTCGGCAAAGTTTTGTTGGGATTAAAGCCCAAGTGGCCTCTTATGCGGATATGGCCGGCCGCCCGCCTAACTCACTTACCTCTAACTCTTTGTATATACTAACATATTCTTTGTGAATACTAAGGATTTGGGAGATAACCCTTCTAACATCTCTCTGCGTACTGTACTGTGTAAGCTCACTGTGTGTGTGTGTGAGAGAGAGAGTCGACCCACGCTCCGCTCCGCGACTTCAATTGGTATCAGAGCCTTGGTTCAGTGCGGATTTGCGCAATCGCGCGCGCGCGCACTTTTCCGGCAGATTCTGGATCCGGAGTTCGAAAATTCACACTCGGCGTTCCGGGAGCGTTTCCACTAGGCGACCTGGAGTTTTACCCCCCTTTCGAAGCCGTTTATGCCCTCAGAATTTCGTTCTGAGCACTACAGCAGAAGATAGATTTCAGCCGCAAAGAAATCCGTCTTGTGTAGATTGGCAAGCAGGAGGTGGTCGACATCAATATCGACATCGACATACATCACTTATTCGTCTTCAGAGCATCATCTATAGACCAGGTACACATATATATCATCAGATATATATATTGCAGTCTGCATTGCTACTTCTTGTGCTTGCCAGGTTCCAGGGGAGGTGTGGCCATACGACGGCTTGACACCACTGGCATGTATTGCAGATTGATGTACTGTGATTGTGGGTCTGCTAGTTGTGAGTCACGCTAGCAGACAGACCGCCGCAGCGGTCATAGGACAGTGATTGGTCTATTATAGGATGTATGCTAGTTCTGGGCAGTTTGCTGAGCCATCTGAGAGGGTCGTGTGTGAGGTTTTTTGAAGCCAAGCACTGGGGGCTGGGTTACCCAGTGTGAGGTGGATTAGGTTGCTGGAGTTCCCCTCTACACGCATCCTCTTCGGCGACTTTTATCCCTTAGGATGTATGACTTTGTGTAGACACTGGATTGCATCTTATGCGTCAGGCCGTTGAGGCATTGTTCAGGGTTCAGTCTTGAGACAGATACAGGTTCTGTCATCGCCCAGAGAGGAGACAGTGTATGCTTACAGGACAGCATATTACAGAGATTTTTTAGATTTGTCATTGGTCAGCTATTTATGATTGTTTCTTGAGCTATCTTTTGGTTCCCAGAGCTCAGTTTACAGGGGAGACTCTGTCAAAAATTTTCAAAAATACTGACAGTTCCTGAGGAGAGGTGTTCAGCTTGTTGATTATAGCTTGTTTACTGTGTACAGAGGCCAGTTTACAGGGGAAACTCTGCCGGATTTTTCTCAGGAGTAAACAGTTTGGCAGATATGGCATCTTCTCACAGTGAGACTCTTTACAACATAAAGAAGCTGGATGGCACAAACTTTCCATTCTGGAAGAAGCAGATTTGGCAGGTTTTGGTGCAGAAAAAACAAGTGAAGCCACTGAAGCTCAAAGGGGAGAGACCAGAATTTATGGCTCAAGATGAGTGGGAAGAGCTTGACGAGTTAGCTTGTTCCACAATCATGCTGACACTGGCAGAAAATGTTTACTTCAACGTAGCAGAAGAGACTACAGCGTATGGCGTATGGCAAAAGCTATGTGATATGTACGAGAAACAAAGTGCTGCTTCTCAGATTTACTGGCTCAAGAAATTGGTGGATTTGAAGATGAAGGAAGGGACAGCCATGTCAAATCATCTGAATGAATTTCACTCAATTTTCAGCCAGTTAACAGCACAAGAGATAGTCTTTCCAGATTCAGTGAAGGCTATGTTTCTCTTAATCACTTTGCCAGACAGTTGGGATACTTTTCGTACAGCGTTAAGTAATTCTGTCGTGCCAGAAGGTCTTACAAGTGCCAATGTAGAAGGCAGCTTGCTCACAGAGGAAGTGAACAGGAAGAACATTGACAAAGGCAAAGGCAATAGCGCTTTGGTCGTTCGAGGGAGACAACAGTTTAAAGAGAAGAAGGGTAAGAAGGCACAAAACCGAAGTAAGTCTCGTGATTTGAAGTCAAAGGATGACATAGAATGCTACCATTGTGGCAAGAAGGGTCACATGAAGCGAGACTGTACGAAGTGGAAACAAGAAAAAGGCAAAACAAAGAGTTATGAGCAAGATGAAAAGAAGAGTTCAGTGAAGATTGAAGAGGTGAATGTCACAGGATCTGGTTCAGACAGTGATTCTGGTATAGCAGCTGGTGACATCTTCCTTACAAGCAATCTTGATTCTGTTTTCTTGAGTGCAGAGGATGGACATGCTATGAGTGATTGGATTATCGACTCAGGGGCATCTTTACATGTTTCTCCGCACAAAGAGTGGTTTACATCATATGTGGCTACTAAAGACTATGTCAGACTTGGCAATGAGCAGGTTTGTGACATACTTGGAGTGGGAGATGTGCAGTTGAAGTTTCAGAATGGCTCTTCTTTATGGCTCAAGAATGTCAGACATGTTCCAGCAATCCGAAAGAGCTTGATTAGTACAGGGAAGTTGGATGATGCGGGTTATGTGACAGTTTTTGGGAACAGCGCTTGGAAGATCTCCAAAGGTTCGATGACTGTAGCACATGGCAGCAAGTCAGGAACTCTGTACACTTTACATGTTTCAGAGGTTAAAAACCATGTAATTAATGTGATTGAGCAGCCAAGTGTGTCACTGTGGCATCGTAGGTTGGGACATATGTCAAAAAGAGGAATGGAAATACTTTCTCATTATGGTTATTTGCCTGGCTTTTCATTTCAAGATTTCGAGTTTTGTGAGCATTGTGTTTATGGTAAGCAAACACAGGAACCGCACAGATCAAAGAGGAATCGTAGGGACGAACGGTTAGCTCTTGTACACAGTGACCTATGCGGACCAATGCCTAGTTTGTCACTAGGGGGAGCAGCGTACTTTTGTACATTCATAGATGACTATTCTCGCAAAGTATGGGTTTACTTCTTGAAGCACAAGGATGAGGTGCTCAAGGTCTTTAAGACATTCTTGCAGCTGGTGGAGAATCAGAGTGGTCAGAAGCTGAAGTGCTTGAGAACTGACAATGGTGGAGAGTACGTTTCCAAAGCTTTTCAAGACTTTTGTGAAGCAAAAGGGATTAAGCGGGAACTTACTGCACCATATAATCCTTCACAGAATGGGGTTGCAGAACGTATGAATAGGACCATACAAGAGAAGGTCAGAAGCATGTTGTCAAATGCTGAGTTGCCTAATGGATTTTGGGCGGAAGCAGTGGCTACAGCAGTCCATTTGATCAACAGGTCTCCTAGTAGGGTTCTGGATAAGAGTGAAGTGGCCGAGATGCTATGGACAGGCAAGGCACCTTCGTATAAGCATCTCAGAGTCTTTGGTTGTGAAGCTTATAGCCATATTCCTAAGGAGTTCAGAAATAAGTTAGAACCAAAGAGCAAGAAGTGTATATTTCTTGGCTACGGAGCATCGGGCGAGATGGGTTACCGGCTTTGGGATCCTGAGTCCAGAAAGCTTATTCGTAGCAATGATGTGCATTTCAATGAAGCCAAGTTTCACGCTAAGCCAGAGAAGACAGAGGAGATCAGAAGAGTTGTCTTCAGGGAAGATGGACCTAGTGCTAGCACATCAAGACAGCATGGTCAGGCTCAGGAACAGCCTATAGTGGCTAGAGAGGCAGAATCAGTTGTGGTGAGACGTTCTGAGCGTGTCTCCAAACCACCTGATCGTTATATGCCATCTCTAAATTATGTCATGCTCACAGATTGCGGAGAACCATCTTGTTACAAGGAAGCATTACAAGTGGTTGACTCGAAAAAATGGCAGTTGGCCATGCAGTCAGAGATGACAGCTCTGCATAAAAACCAGACATGGAAGTTGGTTAAATTACCACAGGGCAAAAAGGCTCTACCTTGTAAATGGGTTTACAGGTATAAGATCACCGCTCATGATAGTCAGCCAAAGTACAAAGCAAGGCTTGTTGCCAAGGGCTTTAAGCAAGAACAAGGCATTGACTTTGATGAAGTCTTCTCTCCAGTGGTCAAGATGACTACATTGAGATGCTTTCTTGCATTGGTTGCTATATTGGATTTGGTGTTGCACCAAATGGATGTCAAGACAGCGTTCTTGCATGGTGATTTAGATGTGGAAATTTACATGCAGCAGCCAGAAGGGTTTGTTGAGAAAGGCATGGAACATTTGGTATGCCAGTTGTTAAAGAGTCTTTATGGCTTAAAACAATCACCGAGGGCATGGTACCATAAGTTCCACCAGTTTATGCTTTCTCAAGGCTACAAACGTAGTGAGTTCGATCATTGTCTATATACAAAGAAGGCTAAGGATGGCAGTTGGCTGATCCTTATTTTGTATGTGGATGACATGTTGATTGCTGGCAAACACTTGGAAGAAATTTCAGCTTTGAAGTCAAAGATGGCAAAATCATTTGACATGAAAGACATGGGTGAGGCAAGTCATATACTTGGTATGCGCATTGAGAGAGACAGATCAAAGAAGTTGATTTGGTTATCTCAAACAGAGTATATTGACAAGGTTTTGCAACGTTTCAATATGGAGAAGGGAAAGGCATTGAGTGTTCCATTGCCACCATATGTGAAACTTAGCAAACAAGATTGTCCTGTGTCTGAGGAAGAAAAGGCTGAAATGGATAAGATTCCATATGCGTCTGCAGTGGGTAGTTTGATGTATGCAATGATTGCTACACGTCCGGATATTGCATTTGCAGTGGGAGTGGTTAGCAGATATATGTCAAATCCCGGCAAGAAACATTGGGAGGCAGTGAAAGGTATCATGAGATACTTAAAACATACAAAGAGTATGCGCATATGCTATGGTAGTCAGGATTTGAGTGTCAGAGGATACACTGACTCAGATTATGCAGGAGACTTGGATAAGAGGAGATCTACATCAGGCTATGTCTTTACATTGGCTGGAGGTGCCATATCATGGCGATCTCGATTACAAGATTGTGTTACGCAGTCTACTACAGAAGCTGAGTATGTTGCAGCAAATGAGGCATGCAAAGAAGCTATTTGGCTTGGTAGATTGGTTGCAGACTTGGGAATCAATGCAGATATGCCAGAGTTATATTGTGATAGTCAAAGTGCTATACAATTGGCAAAGAATCCAGTGTTCCATTCGAAGACTAAGCATATTGATGTGAAGTATCACTTCATTAGGGAAGTACTTGAAGACAAGCAGATACAACTGCTGAAGATCCACACCAAGGACAATCCTGCTGATCTACTCACAAAGGGACTTCCAGGAGAGGGCTTTGTGCATTGTCGTGAGTTATTGGGCATTGGATAGATGGCAGCCATGTAAATCTTTGTACATTTATGTTCATAGATTTACAGTTACTTAAAGTGCCACATTGGACTTTAAGTGGGAGGTTGTTGGGATTAAAGCCCAAGTGGCCTCTTATGCGGATATGGCCGGCCGCCCGCCTAACTCACTTACCTCTAACTCTTTGTATATACTAACATATTCTTTGTGAATACTAAGGATTTGGGAGATAACCCTTCTAACATCTCTCTGCGTACTGTACTGTGTAAGCTCACTGTGTGTGTGTGTGAGAGAGAGAGTCGACCCACGCTCCGCTCCGCGACTTCAAGTTTAAAATAAACCTTCGATAATAACCAACATGGACCATAAATCTTTGAGCTCCTTTATAGTTCGTAGGTGGTGGAAAATCGGCAATGGCTTTAATCTTACCCTCATCTGTGGATATCCCGTTCTTGGACACTATATGCCCTAGAATGACTCCATGCTTAACCCAAAATTGGCATTTGAAAGGGTTCAATGAGATGCGATAAAATCTGCACCTTTCAAATATTTTTCGTAGATATAACAAATGCTTCTCCCAAGAAGAATAAACACAAAGGTCGTCTAGGAAAGCTTCACAAAACTCCCTTAGAAATTCTTTAAACGCAGTGTTTATTAATCGTTGGAATGTAGCCGGGGCATTTGTTAAGCCAAAAGCCATAACACAAAATGCAAACACTCCAAACTTTGTGATAAAAGTAGTTTTAGCTTGGTCCTCTAATGCAATTGTAATTTGATTGTAACCAGAGTACCCATCTAAAAATCTATAAGCTTCCTTGCCCGCAACTCTTTCAAGCACATGTTCTGAATATGGCAAGGGATAATGATCTCTCCTAGTAGCTGCATTAACTTTCTTGAGGTCCACGCACACTCTTAGTTTCCCATTCTTTTTTGGCACAATGACTATTGGAGAAACCCATTCTGAGTGCTCAATAGGGTATATGAATCTACATTGGATAAGTTTTTCAATATCCTCTTGTACAATTTTGGCGTACTGAGGATTCATTGGATAGGGTCGTTGCTGGACGGGTTTAGCAGTGTTGATCATGGGAATTGTATGTTGCACCACAGAAGGTGGAACGCCCTTCATGTCATGATATGTCCAAGAAAAGATATCCTTGTATTCCTTGAGGAGCTCCTTAAGTACAACCTCTTCAGTTTCGGTAAGGTCTTGAGCAATAAAGACTGGTTTAGACTTCTCACCTGGTTCTGCTAATTCTATCTCTTTAACTACCGCTGGACCATCATAGACTCCACTACTTCCATTGGTAGGTGTTCGTTGGGCTTTGGCATACACAACCTTTTGCTCCCCCGTGGTATAAGATTTAAAATGTTCAGGAGCCGTATGTAAGTCAGCAGACTCTTGTCCTGACAGAGACCTTTCTTTTAGTTCTGCCTCCTTTTGTTGTTGAGCTAACTCTCGGTTTTGACGTCTTCTTATAGTTCGACTCAATTTCGGCTCTGTAACCTCCAATTGAGCGAGGTCAATGGGTCGCGGGCTGCACCACATGACACTCTGGAGATGTTCACCCCAATTGTCTACTAGCTTTTGATGAGCATCACATGCCCCTAGATAGCTAAGCCATTCTGCAGTAGATCTTTCCTTGTTTATCCTAGCTCTCACATTTGCTCGATATCGTTGTCTCTTATATGACCTTTGTTTCTTGTTAAGGTTTTGATTTTGGTAAATGTTTGAACTCGAATCGCCTGATAGGTCTTCGCTTGTATCTTCTTCACTCTCATATAAATTACCATAGATGGTCGTACTAGGCCTTGAGTGTTCAGTTTCTATACTTGGCTCACTCGATGTTTCCTCAGGTTCCGAATCCATTTCTCCCTGAGATTCCGTTTCTGATGTGTATTGGCCTGAAGCCTTTGAGGAATCATCGGTTTCACTCTCAGATAGGTGTGCCTCTTTCTTATCATCGGATGTTACATGCGCTACACCTAACATGTTTACTGGTGCAATGTGTGGTATCTCTTCCCCATCTGGTGTTACCCAGGTTGTTCCTCTAGCTCCCCATGTATCTATAGTTGCCGCTAGGTGTACCCAATCGACATTGTCTGACTCAGCCATTCCGGGTAGGATATCCATATAAGGAGAGTTCTCCCCAATATCCGTGTCTTCGTTACATGTGTAACAATACTGTAATGGAGCTGAGTGAATTGTTGTGTCTGATCGATTATCAATGATGAATTTATTTCCTACAGGATGCGTTTGACCACTTAAAAGATCAGCTCGAATGACAGAGTCTTGGAACTGTAAGTAGACGTGGTTTTTGGACCAGTCATGCACCATTTTTGCTTCCCTTATGAATGGACGCCCTAAGATCATCTCAAATGACATAGGATGCTTGGAAAAATCCATAACAATGAAAGTCTGCCTTACCTTGTGTCCCAAGACCTTGATCCTGAGATCCTTTAGCATTCCAATAGGCGTAACAATAGATCCATTAGCCATTTTTACCACTACGCTTGTGGCTTCAAGGTGAGGTCGCCCCATAGACTCCCAACAACTCTTTGTCACCATGCTGACTCCCGCACCACCGTCAAGGACCCCCTTTACAGTTAATCCTTTAGTAGTGATTGGTAGAGTAGCATTAGATTCATCACCTTCAAAGTATTGCCCCAACTTGTTAACGGGTATTTCAATTACAGATTCATGTCCCGCTAGGTCAGATGGTGGTGCTAAATGTTCCTCATCATTCATTACCGAGTCAGGTTTGTTCATATGTGCAAACTGTGGTAATCCGGCCTGTAATTCTCCATTGAGGAAGGCTCGAAGAGCTGAGACTAGCTCGCGGTCTTTATATAGTTTGGACATGATGGTGGTTCTAACTTCTGAAGACATGAAATCCAACAATTTGGCAACATTTAATGGCATCTTGTGGGATGTAGGACCCTAACAAGAGAATGGTGAAGATGGAATATCCACTTCCTCAAGGGGGTCGGGCATTCCCTCACCAAACATTCTCTCTAGTAGGAAAGGTGTGTGTCCACTTTCAGATGTCCTACCCTCACTCTCTTCCCGAATGATACTGGGTATAGCTAACGGCCTGTAGTTCTTGTGAGGTTGAACTTGTGTGGGAAACACTGTGTCCGACATCTGGATATGTTTGGGTTCAGGTTCTAATGTTCGTTGAGTTTCTTCCACCAAACCCCTCAGTTGTTGGACTTGTTCAATTTCCACTGTTGGGTTTGGATAGGTTCCAATCTTTCTCTTGCAATCCTCATTTTTTGTCTCTCGTGGCTTATCTTGGGGGTTCGCAACTGGGTGGTTTAACTTTGAATACTCTTTTGGTGTTCGTCGTAATTCCCTCTCGTGATCCTCCTCACTGGCTTTTTCCTTTGTAGTAACAGTTTTGGTCTCCATGGTCTCTATCGAATCTGAGTCATCCTCAGGGTCATTCATATACACGGGATCCTCTCCTGTCCCTATGTTAGTCTTTGAACTAGGTTTTGAGCTAGAAGCATTAAGGGATTTTTTTCTTCGTGTTTTCTTCTTTCTCGCTCGGCCAATGGATGTAGCATCTCTCTCTTTGAGGATGTAACTTTGCTTTTGGAGCATCGACCGTGTGAGTGCATTCACTGGTGCTATGTTTATAATTGGTGGTGTCCCATCAACAATCTCTATTATGTTCAATGGTGTGATTTTCGGTGCGTTTGGATTGTTAGGACACTGTACGATCAAATTATCTATGCCACAACAATTACAAGTGAGTATTGGCATTGCCAATGCACTCCCTTGACTCGTTTGCATTAGTGCGGCATTATTTTGCATTCTAATGGGGCACTTAGCTACTCGATGTGGTCCACCACATTCATAGCACTGAAGAGGTGGTCTCCGGGCAAAACTATTAATGTTTTGGCCTCTTGCTGCTAGCGCAGTAGCTTGATATACTGGTTTGATTTGTCCCCAATGGTCTTCCATATAGTACATGGGACACTCCTCAAGCATGTCGACTCCATAGGTGATACTAGAGTCTATGTCCTCTTCGCAATCTACATAAGTACTAGATGACTCGCAACCTATTTGGTTCATAGGTGTAACTCTTGGATGAGGGGGTTGCGGTCCTAGCACTGGAGGTGGCAACGGTGTGGTTTGGACCACATTTTGGGTTCTAGGGACCATGTGCTGTAATGGCAACTGTTGCTCCATGGGTGGGGTAGGCATCAATGCAGGAACTCGAGGTGAGTCTGCCCAAGCTATAGGCGGTCTATTTTCCATGATGCGTTTAAGCATTAGGCAATCCTTTGCTTGATGGCCATACCTACCACACGCGTTACAAGTCCCGTTAAACTTTACTCTGAAAGTAGGGCATTCACTCGTAGTATGTGGGCCCAAGCAAATTGAGCACCATTGTTGCTCCCTTCTTGGATACATATGAGTGTTTTGTGGAGCACGATTACCCCTAAGGCTTTCTTGGATGGCCTTGGTGAGATCTGCCAAAGTCATCTCAGATATCGTTTGCTCTTTCACGATTGGCTTTATCTTCATTGGCTCATGCCCTGACGCTTGCGAGCTACTAGACTTCGGCTCGGCAGACACTCTTTCTCCTGCAATCATTAAATTATCCTCCAATTGGATTGCATTCATGGTGACTGCTTCCCAAGTAGTGATACCTCTAATGACTAGGCCATTATAGATACTTTCATGTCGTAGTCCCCTAATGAATCTATCGAGCAATCGGTTGTTGTTGAATCGCTCGTTTGGATTGCATCGAGAATTCCAATTCTTTAGGTGACTAATGAAGTCTCTCACGGATTCACCTTCTTCTCGTTGGGCTTTCTGGAGCTGAGAGGCTACACCCCAAAGTACTCCCTCTCGTATGTATTCTTTTAAGAACAGTCTCCTAAGAGTAGAGTAGATCGTTTTCTCTTCTACTCTTAAGGTTCTATACCAATCTCCAGCCTTTCCGCTTAGGGTCAAACTCAAAGCCTTACACTTATGTAGCTCATTGTGCTCTTCCAAGGAATCGCACACATGTTCAAAGACTTCCATATGCTTTCTAGCATCTCCGTCTCCACTGAATTTCTGTGTGAGCTTAGCTACTTGAACTGCCTTGCTCCTAGGCTCTCTATCAGGTGCACTACGCATGTTTTCCGCAATAGAGCGACCGATAGTTTGAGCAAATGCTGCCAAATCTCTTATTTGAGTAGGTATAATGGATGTATGTGCTCCTGGAACCACATGTGAGATGGGAGTTGGCCTTGGCCTTGGCATACGCGTGGCTCTTGGGTCCCATATTTCGTATGGTGGTGTACCAGACGGTGGTCCAAAGTTTACAGGTGTGTCCCCAAGCATAGGGGGTGCCTGATATGGCATGTTATTATTAAATGGCATGGCTCCACTTGTATAAGAGCTTGGATAATGCCATTGTGGATTGTAAGCTCTTGGAATAATCGGAGGTGTAGGAGCTACATGAGGCTGAGGTACGACAGGTGCACATGATTGATACATATATGTAGGTATAGTTGGGGGCACTGTGCTACTAGGCATCGGTGCAGTGTTAACAAATGAACTCCATGGTGTACTTCTTGTCATGCTCACCACTGGGATATGCATGGTAGCCGTAGTGTCATTAAGAGAAAGATGAGCTAGATGTGGGAAGGTAAAGCTGCCACTTGTGGGCTCATATTGTACTGAGGCTCCTGGCAAAACAACATATGGAGGATCAATGGGGATCACTGAGGGACACTCCATTTGTGATAGGGTTGGTTGGTTGGACTTTCCCGTATCCAAGAATCTCATTAGGCCTGTTGAAGGCATGTTGATCCTTGTGTTCTGTCTTTCTAACTCGACAATCCTATGGAGGACATCACAGACTTTCTGTTGTTGCTCATCTATGCTAGTAGCACCCGATGTGGATTGTAGAACATCTAACCAACCCACATGATAGGTGTGTCCTGTGTACTGATCAGTTAAAGCTTCCGCTTGTAGGTCATACTCCCAATTTTTGTTTAGGAATATCCCATCTAGGCCTGGCGTGCTGGAGGTTTCCCTCGAAGTGGAAGCATTATTGCTCCCCATCGCTTGCCCCTCCGTGACTGCTACCTTGGGAGCACTCAGTTGCTCGGCTGGCATGATTGTTTTCATAGGAGCCTTTGCTTTCAGGGCTGGACTTTGTTCTAGCCTTCGTAGGTTTTCAATTTCCCTCTCCCTTGTTGCTTGCATATAGCGTTCGATCTCTTGCACTTCGGCAAGACTCCTACCATCGGGTAGTAGAACCTCATAGGGAGATAGTCCTAAAGGATCAGGAGGTGCAGTGGATGGAACATTCACATGCACACTCTCAAGAAGCATAGGGTCTATTTTAGGCATGAATGACGAATTTACTTCCCCACTCCCTTCATTTATTTCATTAACCGCATGTTCGGAGCGAGTAGCTCTACTAAGGGTCTCTTTTAAGCGGCTAAACACGCTGGACCCGGGCCGTGGGCCCATGGCATGCATGTCTTGACTTGAACTATCAGGGTTTGGTGTAGGATACCCCTCCATGACTTCGTAGTCAGAGGAAGAATCACTAGACGTGATATGAGGATCTTGGTTCGCGCTACCTTGAGTCCCGGCCGAAGGTCCAGAACCTAGGGTGGAGGAATAATGGGTGCCCGCGTAAATGGAGACACTACCAATATGCTCGTGCTCTAACACTCGTCCAGAGCGTAGGTACATGTGACCTCCACACTCTAAACACGTTGGTGAGTGCTCGTGAAGGCCGCTCACTTAGTTTTTTTTTTTTTTAGGTGTTCATAACCCAAGTTTTTCGTTATTCTTGGTTATTTTTTGTAACCAAGCCACAAAATATGGCGTGTAATAGCTCAAGACGAGCGTTTTGGCTAAAGGAACGTGCCGTGCTTTACAGCTCCCTATTCGGCTACGTGAAGCCCTCGAAATCCTAAAAATAGTCTTTATAGTCCTCGAAATCCTAAAAATAGTTTTTAAATATAAAAAGGTGTATAAACTATATTTTAAAACTGAGGACTGAGGTCTGGGTTTGAGCTTGGGCTTGGGGAATGATCCCCAGCTCGATCCTTCTTTTAATTTTTTTTTTTTAAAAGAATTTTTTTTAAAAAGATTTAAAAAAAAAAAAAAAAAGTCGCCGCGGCCGCGCCGCGCACGCGCGCACACACACACTTAACCTACACCTAAATTATCTACTTACAGCTAATAGAGATACTGCCACACACACTCTAACACTGTTTACACAGTACTACAGTAGCTAACAGATCTACAAAACTAACCTTACAGAACTAACATTGAACCTTACAGAACTAACATTCCATAGCTAATACCTTAATTCTAACAATACATTGCAAAAAAATTGTAACTCCTTCTTTACAGAAAACAAAAAAGACAGTATAGTGTAACAAAAATCTTCTCCACACAACCACACACCTTCCTTCTTCACAAATCCTTCTCCACACAACCACAAACCTTGCTTCTTCACAAATCCTTCAATTGAAATTGCATCACAAGAAAGCGTAAGGTGCTTAACCGAGCTTACTGTTGGGCATTTCCCCGGCAGCGGCGCCAAAAATGTGCGCTCCTTGCCGCACTGTTGAAGCAAGGGACTTGCCTAACACTGTGTGCGAGCCACAGACGGCTCCAAGCACACAACTAGCTTAACTAGTAAGCTCAAAGAAAGCGATGGTGTGTCACTCACCGCTCTACGCTTGCTTTGTGGAGGATTCCTCGCCGCGAAGAAGAAGGAGCCGCCACTTCGCCGCGCTCAATCGCTTCGCCGTCGCCGTGCCGTCGTCGCAATGCTCGATCGCACACACACTCTCTCTCTCTCTCTCTCTCTCTCACATACACACACATACACACACACACACACACACACACAAGGAGGTGAAGAAGAAGAAGATGGAGATGGAGATGGAGCAAGAGCACTCTTCTATTGCACAAATGAGAGAATGCATGAATTTTAGGTTTAGTTGGCTTTTATATGAGCTCACCCCATTCACACTTGGGCGCCCATGCTTAGCCAACTAATCCCTTGAATGTCCCAGTTAGAGTGCGCCTCTCATCGGCGATCACTCTTACCCTTTTCCTATTGGTCCGACAAGCCCGGTACCTGACTCTACCAAATACATAATACACGTCCGTCGTAGGTGATGGGGTGTCCGTGAGCCGTGAGGGTTAACACTTCTGCCTGCATGTCTTTGTATAATCTTTCCTTAACCTGTAGTAGCTCTACCTTGATCAAGGGATATGGCAATGATTGTTGATGCCATTGTGCATTGATTTGGTTGAGAGTGAGTTGAGTAACATTGATTGAATGGAAAATTATCAACTCCCAATCCATCACTGCTCTCCATTGTTCGTTTGTCTCTTGAGCCACCTACTCCTTGAGTGCATCTTCTTCAGCTTTTGACAGTTGGACCATTGGCACTTGATCAACATCTATTAGTGGTACCTGAAAGTCTTCTTCTTGTCCTAGCCCTTCTACTAGCTGTGTTTCCATCTCAGAGAGAGAGAGACTGAATGAACTTCAATGTTTGGTTGATCAGATGTACCTGTTTCTTCCTGTATCTCTAGCTGGCCGTCTCGCAGCAGCTGATTAACTCGTTTGAGCTCTGCTATCTCCTTGAGTAGCTGTTTCTCTCTTTGTACCCTCATTATGCAAGGTCTCTTTGTTGTGACTACTCTAGCTTTAGCTCTAGCTTGAGATCTTTATTCTTCTTTTCCAATGATCTATTTACTTCATCTGTACCTTTGATCGAGGAAACTGCGGGATTTTTCCTTATTTGTCGCAAAAAGGTTGCGTGATCATTGATCCTTTGCTTTGAATATTGCAGTGAAGCATTCGCTACATCAAGCTGCACTTGGATCTTTTGTACTGACAGAGTTGTAGCTAAGAGTTCATTAGTAACCTCTATCAGTTGTTCATCTTTTGTCTTACATGCACCTGTTAACTTCGTGAGAAGTTCACCTAGCTCTTCCATTTCCTTTTGTTGCTTCTCTTTTGCTACCTGGTGTTGTTCAGCTTCAGCTCTCAGCTCTCAGCTCTCAGCTCTTGGATTTGTCTTTGCAGATTAGTGATGACAGTCATTCTATCCTCTAGCTCTCCTTGGAGAGCGTCGATAACCATCTTCAGCTCTCTAGCCTTAGCACTGCGGCTTAGTGATGTTGTTCACATTTTCTCTGTCATCTCCTGCATATGCTTGGCATATTCGTTTACTTGTAGAATAACTTCGTCATTCGTCTGCCAATCTTCATGATCTGTCGGCTGCCTAGATGTTTTTGCAATCTCTGTGTGTGGCTCCTTGGGTGGGGCTGTGGTTGCTTCGGGTGTTTTGTCTTGTTGAGGCTTCGTGGGATGCCTCGACCATTTACTGCTGGGTGGTTGTAGAAAGTGTGGTTTCTATTTCTTGTGCCTTGGGTTGCTCAAAACTGGCAGTCTCTTGTAGTTCAGGACTTGCTGCCTTTTGCGGTGCAGGCCCCTTTTCTTTGGTTTGCTCTCCCTTAGTGGGTCTAAGTGTTGGTGAGGGTGGAGGGCTTGGCAGCAGGTGGTCTTGTTGTTTCGTAGCAGGTGAGGAAGGTTTAGGAGACATATCTTCTTGATCGTGCTGTGTCTCTCCTTGTTTCGTTGCCTGTCTTTCTTGCTCTACTGCTTCTTCTCTAGCTTTTCTCTCAACCTCTTGAGCTTCTTTTAGTTTGAGGGCTTCTGCCTCTGCATACATTCTTTCCAGAAAATCAGTGAGGTCCTCTACCTCTTTCCTTGCAAGGTTCTTTGTTATAGGTCTCTTTACCTCTTTTGGTACCCACTTTTCAGGGTCCTCTCCTGCAGCTTGGTGGCTTCTTTCGTAGGTTTGTTTTTCCCTTTCAAACCTTGCCTTTTTTTGCTGAGGCTTCTCTTGGTGTGCATCCACTTTTGGTCTTTTCATCTCTTCAATCCGGGCTCTTCTTTCCTTGTTGTCTGAGCTTTCACTGCTATGTGCTTCAGAAGAGCTCTCTGCAGATTCTTCATCGGATTTGTAAACTCTTTTTATCGACCTTGTGGTTCGAGGAGACGACTGTGCAGACACAATCCATGTGTTCTCATCTAGGATAGGCAGCAAATTGTCTGCCATGCCGATAGCATGGTATGCTATTCTTGTTAGTACCTCAGGTGCACCCAGATAAGCTATCTTACCCTCTTTCTTGGTTCCCTTCAGTGTTGATAGCACACACTGTGTGTGATCGATGGGTTTCCTGGTTGTCGACTTCAACACTTGGGTGAATGTAGTTGCAACTGCATGATTGGGTGTTGTGTACCTTGGCGGTCTCTTTGCTAGAAAATGGAAGTGTTGATGATATAATCATGCTGGTTCTTCCACTTGCTTCTGGATGAGATCAGCAAAGGTTGCTGCAGCAGTCTCCTTGGTGAAGGTACCTGCTGTCTTTCTGTCTCGAGCCCTCATCGTCGTCCCATCCGTTGGAAACTTGAGAGCCTTGGCCACAATTTCTTTCGTTATTACCAATTCTACCTTTTGCCCTTGTTGGTCAGTTATTTGGGTTGTTCCATCTTCCTTAAATGTAGACAAGACTTTCTGGAAGTCTACACCGCATGGTTCTTGGTCATAGAATTCCCTAAGGCCGAGCCTTATGTTAGCCTCCTTTGTGTCTGGTTTTGTCGTGACATCATAAATCTCTTTAGGTACAGCTGCAGCTCTACTTGGTGTCCTTCTTCACTTTTAAACCTGCCTGTGAAAACGTTGTATTGTTTTCCTGAAGCTCTTCTCTGGACATATATGTTGCTTTGGCTGTCTTTATTGAACTGGGGTCCAGTTGGTACGGTGGTAGCTCTTGCATCTTCTCTTTGTGAGAGACCCTCTTCTTGGCCTTTTCCGCAGCTTGCATTGCTCCTGTTAAGTGAATAGAGTGCCAAAGTTAGAAAATTTTTGTAAATTTTGCTCTGAAATGTCCTTCAGTTTGAATTGCTGACAAATTGAGTCCAATTTGCTTCAAATCAATTTTGAACATGGATAGATGCATAAAAACATGTAAAGATTAAATTTATAAAGTCCAAGCAAAAATTTGCAACAAAAGTAAATAATTGCGATTATTTACAACTGATGAAATTTTTCAACTTTTTGCAAATTTGGCATCATAAGCTTGAAATACATATCAATTAGATACTCTGAGTGAAGTGTGGGCTCATTTGAGTGCACAGGGTGAAAATGGTGCCAGATTTAGGCTTTCATTCTCTGAAACAGTAGTATGTCCTACGATTTCTAAAAAAGAAATGTGAATAGAATCTTCTCAGATTATTTTAATTTATGGCGCTCTCACTTTCAAAAGGAGAACTACTAGACTGCATGTACAACCGACGGTTCTCTCTCTCTCTCTCTCTCTCTCTCTCTCTCTCTCTCTCTCTCTCTCTCTCTCTCTCTCTCTCTCTCTCTCTCTCTCTCTCTCTCTCTCTCTCTCTCTCTGTGGTGTAGGGTCCTCCCTCGCTTTCTCTGCCGAGTACAAAATTCCTTCGAGGCGCA
Source organism: Adiantum capillus-veneris (assembly GCF_014529385.1). Classification (NCBI taxonomy): domain Eukaryota; kingdom Viridiplantae; phylum Streptophyta; class Polypodiopsida; order Polypodiales; family Pteridaceae; genus Adiantum; species Adiantum capillus-veneris. Next base: position 50,273,511 of record NC_140959.1, on the reverse strand, counting down.
AGTTGACGAGATGGGTGAGTAGGCCGGTTACGATGGTGCTGAGGGCACGCCCTGTTTGAGGCCAAGGAATGGAGGGGCTGTAGCAGAACGAGATGAGGCTGCAAATGAATGGGCATTGTTTGAGGAAAAAGGCACAAGGCCTGTTGCCTCTCCTCTACATTTTCCCTCCACCAAGCTCATCGCTTCATCTCTCTGCAAAGATGAACACCCACTCCCTGCGCCATGTAGATATTTGCTCCTGCATGCATCTTGTAGTGCAATCCTTTGCTCGCTGCGTAAAGGTGCTACAATCATTTTCCCCCCTATATAGTTATGCCCAAGTGCAATAAACAACAGGAATCTTCGTAGTAAACTAATGTCTTTTTTAAAAATTGCATCAGTATGTCTTACAAATTTATAAGAAAGGAATTTTGAGATTTTGAGCTCCAATTTTGTTCAAACTTGGTCAGTGGGCTTGGGACATCATGTGCTTTGGTCCCATGAAGGCAAAGTTGCAATTTTCCCCCATCTTGGCAAAAAAGCAAATAATTACGATTATTAAATTTTTCATCAAGATGAACATTTTTTGGTGCAACTTGGTTCTACGCATGATGTAGACCCTGTGTATGTGATATGAGGTGATTTGGATCATAAAATGTGACTGATAACTCAGAAATTGGTTTGAAAGGACTTGTCAGCGTTTTTTGACAATTTTCCAAGTTATCATTGATCATTCTGGCTCATATTTGAAATGTGGCATGTAATAGGTGTGCACAAGTGATGGGTGATGTGAAGGTACCATTTTCAAGCCAAAAATTTGCAAAAGTAAATAATCGCGATTATTTACAACAGTCAACTTTTTTTGCAAAACTTGACAAATTTTGACCTAAACATATTCAATACACCTAAAATAAGTCCTAAATTGAGTTTGGTAATGTTTTGTCCTGTCGACATCACTTCGTGCTTTGTCAACTTTGAAATCACCGATTTTTGTGACTATGTGGCCTGTAGAGTTGGTTAGTCACTTTTGAGGCTATGGACTTGTTCTCTACATAGTCTTGAAGCAACTCATCCAATTTTGGCCCATTTGAAGTCGGTTTCACTTCGTATGTTGAATTTGACTCTTTGTAGCCTTTGAGATGTTTTCTGCTTTTCGAGGACTTGCCTTGTGTGGAGTCAGAATCCAATTCTGGCATCTGCCAAAAACCTAGCTTTTCTACTTGGACTCCCCTTGACCTCTATCAAATGGTCAACTATTGAGATAGAAGTGTTCTATTATATGGGGGCATGCTACAGTTCAAGTCTCATCCAATTTGGTTGAGCTGACAGGTCGCTATGGTCAATTTTTGCTCCGAGGACTTAGTGCACTACTCGATTCTAGGGTTTTTTCTTGGGGTTTAGACTAGCTACCAACCATATACAATGGATCATTGATAAGTATAGACCTTACCCCTCATGTTTCGTGTGAGATGGCACTGTAAACAAGCGACTGTGGACTCCGGAAAATGCGTGCAAAGAAGGTCGAAAGCTCTCTCTCCAAAGGCGACAAGTGGAAAGGAGGTGATTTTAGGCTACTTTGGATATCTACACTCAGACTTTCCGAACCATTTTTCCCCAAATTTCCCTGTTAGTCCTACTAGGCCGTGAAATCTATGTGGAAAATTTTCTCAATCGGATTTCTGTAGCTCATTTTGCAAGAATTCTGCAAAAGTAGGCCTTGGCCGCCTAATTTAGGCTTCCCACTTCCATCTACCAATTTGAATGAAATTTTTTGTGCCTGTCCACCTTGTCCTTTTGTGCCTGTCCGCCTTGTCCTTTTGATCATCATCGTATCTTCAGTTTTTCCATCTAAGCTCATTTGCTATTTATTATTAATTTTTGATCTGTTTATTGAAAAAATCAAAGAAAATAACAAAATGTGCTAAAAAAAGAAAGTGAAAATCCATCAAAAAACATAGCTTTATTGTTTTTTGTTGGATTTCTCCATTTTTAAGTTCCAATATCAAGAAAAATGATGAAAAATAACCAAAAAAGACTATTTTTTAATGATTTCCTTATAGTATATACACTATTTACACTCATTGGGAAGATGTTATCAATTAAATTTCCCCTGTTGATGATTTGTAAGGGCATTATTAGGTAATTTTGTAAAAAATCACACGTTAACATCAAACTTTTTTCTCCCTCTTCAAACATTGCCCTTGATTACTTAGTTCCCTTCCACCCCTCCTAGATGGCGTACTCCGGGACGACTGTGTGCATGGGTTGAGCAATTGTGTCTATGCATAGCCTTGGCTGGCTCTACCATGCTTTGAAGATCAATGCAATTAAATCATTATGCTGTGTAAGAGTTGGGTCTTGAGTAATTAACTCAAGGGATTCTGATGTCGAGGTTTTCCTTGGATGTCTTCCAAAGAGCATATATTATAGCTTGTGTGCTCTTTGCTCGATTGTACTGTCAGGATGCTTTGGTATACTGATTTTCTGAGTTGTCGATATCAATAGTGATTTTTTGTCTAGCTTTTACCCGGCATTGGTATCTTGGTTTGTCTTCGTCATAAGGTTGTGGTTAAGTCTTTTGAGTCTTAACTCTCCATTGCTTGATTGGTTTTACAGTTTGCGGAGAAGATAAGTGCTCCTTTTTCTTAGGTTCCTTGCTCAAAGATGTTCCTCTTTGTGTTTTGAACCTTGGAATCATCTTCGGTACAGTAGATGATGTTTTGGGCACCCAAATTTGAATTGGCTTGTTTTAAGATGTGCTTTGGTACCCAAATTTTCCCGACTCCTTGCATGCTACTTGTAGCATTTGCTTGTCATCGATAGGATGGAGAAGATTGGTTGCTTCTTGGTTTGATCTGCTGTTGGTAACCTACTTTCCATTCCTCCTTGCTTGGTGCAATTGGAATAATGAGTTGTCTGCCTTTAGGTGATAGCTTGAGCTGATTGGTATCCCAATCTGGTACTGCCTTGTAAGTCCGCATCCATGGGATTCCAAGAATCATTGTTTCATTCATGTGTTCATTTGGTAAGCATACAAACTAATGAGGGCATGAACATCCATGTACTATCACATTTAAGTTGACTACTCCCAATGTTGGTGTTGGGTTCTTGTTGCATCCTTTGATAGTCGCTATTCCTGCTGTGAAAGACTGACTTGTTGCTTTCTTGTATGTAAAATAACTGACTGCATTTACTCGAGCTCCTGTGTCGACCAATGCATTCATGCTATGATTGTTCAGCTGTACTTTGATGCGAAGGTCCATTCCATCTAACTATTCATCATCTGTTGACACTGCATCTTTCTACAATTCCCATTGTCGGTCATCTAGTTCCAGATTGTTGATGGGAATATGTATTTGTTGATTCTTGAGATCAGCCTTCCATTTGAGTACTCGAAGCCGAGCTTCTTCTTGGGCTTCATTAATAACCTGCTATTGTTTTATCTTTCGTTGTTTGGTTGCATGCATTCTTTCTAGCAATTCATTGGTTAGTGGAAAATTGTACTTCTTTCCACTAATCCAATTAGCCATTGGTTCACCATTTAGGGTGAACCAACTTAACTGCTCCACTTGGAGATTTATCTTCAATGACAAACGGTCCATTTTCTTTTTTTTTAAAAACTTGGGAATATGTTGCTTAAGGGAATAGACTAAAACTAAGTCCCCTTTTTTAAAGATTTTTGTTATTAGATGGGAATCAAAAAACTATTTTTGTTTCCGCTTTTGTGCATAGATGTGAGCTACAACAGTTAGCCTTTTCTCATCAAGCTTTTCTAAATCTTCAAGTCTCTCTAACAATTCATGTCCAGTCCACTCAAGATCCTTAGCTACCCTTAGTGTCGGCAATAGAAATTCTATTGGCAGTATGGCATCAATACCATAAACAAGGTTAAAGGGTGTAGCATTTAAAGCTGTTTTGAATGAAACTCGATAAGCCCATAGAGCAGCATGGAGATTCATTTTCCAATTCTGTCCTTCCTGAACTAACCACTTTAGTCAATATCGAGCTAAGAATTTTATTCGTATGCTCAACTTGTCTATTTGCTTGTGGGTGATAGGGAGCTGATTTGTTATGGATGACCATAAATTCATTAAGCAGATACTCAATTACCTCATTGAGGAAATGAGTTCTCCTATCACTAACAATTTCTATTGGAAGTCCATATCTTGTGAACACGTATTCATATAAGAATGCGGCTGTGATTCTTGCATCATTCTTGTGAGTTGCTTTAGCTTCGGTCCACTTGGTCAAATAGTCCATAGCTACAATGATATATTGAGCTTGGGTTCTATAAGCAGGTGGCTGTATTGGACCAACAAAGTCTATACCCCATTTTGCGAAAGCTCTAGTCCCCATCATTGGTCTTACAAGCATGCTATCTACACGGGTTGGCATTTTTGCTTGTTGACATGCATCACACCTTCGAAAAAACTCCTTGGCATCTGCAAAAAGTGTTGGCCACCATATGCCTCCCATTAAGATTGCTCTTGCAGTGGTCTCACTAGAAAAGTGACCTCCAACTAATCCAGCATGTGTTTGTTCTATAATGGAAATATATTCGTCTTTATTTGCACAAAGACGCAAATACTGATCTTTACCTCTCCAATACAATTGGTTTTCAATAAGAGGTCTCTTGCTTCAGTTTCAATTGCTCTTTGACGACGTTTACTTATATCCTCAGGAAATGTTTGGCTTGATAAGTAAGTAACTAGATAGTTACTCCACTTAGGAATAGGCAACATTTGGAACAGGAATATGGGTGTTTGTTTTTGACATTGAGGACAATCTTTTACAAAAGAATGAACATCACTCCTCATAGTTGGCTAGAATACTCCAAGTCTCAAGATCCGTCGCATAGTTTGGTATTCCGCAAAGTGAAGTCCTACTATGGTAATATGTGATTGACTTAGGTATTGGTTTTCCTCGTCAAGGTTAATGCATAAAAGCAATATTCCATCTAGATTTCTTTTGTACAACCTTCCAGATAGTAATTGATACATAGCAAATTGCTCAATAAATCTGCCTGTAATAAGAAGTGGTATTTGTGAACTTGAGCTATGGTCATCAATGATACTATGTTTTCTGACCATCGAGGTATCATTTCCACGGAGAACAGATATGCATCTGGTAGATCATCGTCTACTCCCTTGGGTGGTTCTCCTGAGACAATCCTTGACAAATGATCTACTCTTTGATGAGTGGTGCCCTTTTTTACAACTACAGTGAAATTATATTCCAGAAGAATGATGAACCATCTCACTATTCTTCCTGTGTTGCATGGCTTGTTGACCAAGTCAATAAGGCTTGGTAATCCACAAAGAACACAAATTTGTTTGCTAATAGGTAATGTCTATACTTTTTGACGACATGAATCATTCCTAGTCCTTCCCTTTTGGTGGTGGTATAGTTTTTCTCTGCCGTATTCAACTGTCTACTAGCATAAAAAATAGGAAAATCAATTTTTTCGTCTCTTGGTTGAGCTAGGATACACTCGATGGCAAAATTGGAAGCATCTACATGTATGTGGAATATCTTATTCCAATCTGGTGCTTTTGATATTGGAGCTGAGCTGAGAGCTTGCTTAAGTTTCATGAAGGATTCTTCACACTCATCAGTTCATTCAAAGTGTGTAATCAAGCTGTATATGGGTTTTGCAATTATAGCATACATGTCTGTAATATCCACAATGTCCCATGAAGGCTTAAACCCCTTTGACTATTGTCGGTCTAGGAAAATCAGCAATAACATGAATTTTATCTATATCAGTAGCTATGCCGTTTTTAGACACTATATGTCCAAGAATTTTTCCTTATCTACCCATAAATGTACACTTTTCAGGATTTAAGAAAATCATATGAAGTCTATATTTTTCGAATACCTTTTTGAGGTCCGGATTGATGAATGTACACATAGGTCATCCATAGATACTTCCAAGAAATTCAAGATATTCTTTAAAAGCATGGCTCATCAGTCTTTGAAAGGTGACAGGAGCATTGGTAACCCAAAAGGCATAACCCGATAGCCAAAAATACCCCATTCAGTTGCAAAGGCAGTTTTATGTTGATCCTTGGGGTCAACCAAAAGTTGATTGTATCCCGAAAATCCATCTAAAAAACTGTAAGCCTCTTTTCCTGCAACTCATTCTAAAACATGCTCAGTGATTGGAAGAGGAAAGTTGTCTCTAATGGTAGTTGCATTCACTTTCTTGAGATTGACACATACCCTTAATTTTTTATTTTTCTTGGGTACTACCACAATTGGAGAAACCCAATTTGTGTGTTCAATTTCATAAATGAATTCGGCTTCCTTTAGCTTTTCTATCTCTTCTTTGATCTTCCTCGAAAATGTTTCATTATATGTGTATGGCTTTTCTGCTTGGTTTCGCATCATCTCTCATGGGTATGGTATGTTGACAGATTACTAGATCAACACCCTTGAGATCCTTATAAGACCAAGCAAAGATATCCCGGTATTCTTTTTAGTAAGCTTAACAAAAGCTCTTCTTCTTCTTCTTCCGTTAGGTCATTTGCTATGTAGGCTGGTCTAGGCTCTTCTCTTGGTTCGACCGGATCTATCTTTTTCGCATTTTCAGGTCCTTTGTAGGACTCGCTCTGTTTTTGTAGTTCCCTGACAGGTTTTTCGACTATGATTTTTCGGTCTTGGAGAGTATATTTCTTGTAATGGGATGGAACACTCTTCCGTTGTATGTATCTCCTTTAGAGATTTTTTCAACTCCTGATATTTCTTTTTTCGTTCAACTCGTGTCATGGTTGAACCCCTGTCTTGGTTTTTAGGTTTTGCTTGAGTTCCCTTTCTCATTTTTCTCAATGTTTTCGGTATCACCTGTTTTTCGTTTAAAGGATATCTACCAGTGTTTTTGTCCTTGACACAATCATGTGCATCTATCTGCATTGAAAACTGTGTTCTACTTGAGATTGATGGCATATGTCTAGCTTTCAAGTTTTTTGTGTCTCTTTTCCGTCTATACCATTTCTGTCTTCTCGGTTTTTGATTAAGAAAGTCAAAACTTTTCCTCTCCTCCTTTCATGAGTAGTTTAGCTCTCACATGTTCTTTTTCCGACCCCGAATCATCTGAGGTAGTTGAATGTTCTTCTAACTCATCTGTTGCATCATATCGACGCCAAATGTGGGACGGGTGTCTAACCTCACTCCTATCTTATTGTAGACATAGTGAGAACCACGAATAAATTGTCAATCCATGGGATGAAGCTGACTCGACTAGTGCATAGAGGCTACAAGAGGTTGTCAATCTCTTGGAAAACAACAAACAACAGTGAAAAAATCACGATTATTAACAACAATGGATTTTTGACCTAGTCGTTTTCGGCCCATAATGCATCTAAATGCTTAGCAATGATGTCCCAATACCCCGCCTATACTTAGTTTTTGATTTTAAAGCTTAAATTTCTACTTATGATGAAATTAGGCCGGGTCGACGATGCCAAAAGCTACAAAATACCGTGAAGTGCTTATGTCAATGCGTAGAGCTCTTACCTGCAGTTGCAATGCAACAGACGCAACTGCAATGTGACAACCAGGGAGGGAGTAGGAAGCGCGAGAAGGAGAGAAGTGAGCGCCGTAAGCTCATGCTACATTTTTATTATTCAAAACTTAATAATAACTTACAAAAATTGGCTTTTATACCTTAACCAAGGTTTTTGGTGGTCAAAACTAATAATGTGGGAGCTCTAACTAAAGACAGGTTGATACAATCTGGAAGCTTGTAGCCCCGACTCATCAATTACAAACATTATCCGAAAAATACAAGTTATACTATTCCCGAATCATCAAAATAATAAATGTTTTTACAATTAGAGCTCTAGAAAATGGTATCCGAGTTAGCTTGCTGCTAACAATATGCAATTCATAGAGAAAGAGGAAGAAAAGATCGTTATATTGTAGTAATTTGTGTTAGTAGGAGAGAAGAAGAGAGAGATTTTGATAGCAAGCCTTTGAGTGTATATGTATTTGATTGTGATATTGCATATGGGTGTATGTTTGCGTGTAGAGCCAGATAGAAAAGAGAAAAAAAGAGAGAACGAGCAGAAATTCCTTGAGAATTTTCTGTGTATTAAGATCGACAGTGAGTAAGAAAAGCAAAGATAAATTTGCATTTCGCTGTCAAGTGAGATCGAAAGGGAGTGAGATAGAGAGAGTGTGGAGAAGAGTGGCAAAGGAAGACTTGGATATTGCGGTCTATGACTACATGAGCATCACCGATGACGGAAAGCATTCTGAAGCGTAAATGGTTAGTTGAAAATGGTTTCAAATCAGATCAATATAAGATTTTTTTTTTTTAATACATATCACAATTAAAGAAATCAAAATCATGAGAAAAATATCCTTCCAAAACATTAAAAATAAAAAAATAAAGTTGTTTATGCATTAATTTCACAACCAAATGGAAATTGGATCAGTTGAAAGTTCATCTGCATTTCAAATTATATGTGGGAAAATGAATTATTTTGCATAGTTTTGCATACTTAGTAGCATGTCTCATGGGAAAACTTGAGAAAGTTATATTTGAAAAATTTTAATGGAAATTTACAAGTTTTTATCATTACATTGGTGTCCTAAGTTAAAAAGATTAAAAATTGTAAATGTTTTTAGAGTCATGAGATAAAATAATGTAACCTGCCAAGTGATTATTATATTGAAACGATATTATAGTTAAAGTGAATCATAAACTGGCAAGTTAATGAAGTTTTACTTAGACGATACTTGATGGGATAAAAAATATTTGAAATGTATATGTGGCTATTTTAAAGCATAAAAAGGATTTGCACAAACGCGTAAGTGAGAAATTAGTATAAATTATATAGAGTTGGAGTACGTAAGTCAGACTTGGAAGGGTTAGTCATTTTTGGTGTGTCCGTCTGGAGAAGCTAGCCATGAAGCTACAAGAAGTCATGCAGAAATTTGCAGCAGGTTCGAGAAGGACTGAAGATGGAGACTGTATGATGTGCTGGCAATTATGACTAAAGATGTGCTACTAATTGGACGAAGTGGTACATAATTGGATGTCCAGAATTGAAGGGTTGGTGGGCAGAGAGTGTTGAAGAGAAAGGGAAAGGAGGAGAAATGGTTTATTAGCAGAACATCGCAGTTGTTGATGCAAGAGACCGTTTGGCAAAACTTGGGATGAAGGGTTGGAGATAGGCAAAGTATGCACATTTAAAGCAAGATGATGGGAGAAATACAAGGAGATCAACCCTGAAGGAGCATGGTAGTAAATCGAAGCAGGGAGGATTCTTACGCATTACAGGTGTAGCAGGGATCATAACGTTAGCAAAGCAAGGAGGAGAGTGAAACAGAGTAGATGGGTTGAGTATAGGTGATTGGTCGATGAAGCAGAGGAGGAAGCGGCAGATCTGAGAAGACTTGAAGTGCAAGAAACAAACAGCGCCACCATGGAGTCCTGCTTCAATTGTTTCCATCAATCGCTTATCTCTCGCCAGCTTTGATGAGCGAGAAACTCTGTGTGTGTGTGTGTGTGTGTGTGTGTGTGTGTCCGCACACAACAGTCTGTCTGCAGAGCTTATCAATTTCGTTTTGTTTTCACCTACCAAAATAGTGTTACCTATTTTAAGTTCTCTGAATCTAAGCAGCTAGTCCCACGCAAAGACGAGCATTGGAAAACACGCTAATTTTCACGTGGTTGTTGAGCGCCAAAGCTTTTTGGCACAACAGGGGTACCACGTTCTAGGTGACAGATTTGATTGAAGATTTTGAGTGAGGGTGTGCTTCATATTTTATCTATATTTGGGGAATCATATGGTGTTTGAAGTTAGGGTTTGTTGTTTCTTCCACGTGAAGTTTGTGGGTTGTTGTGGGCAAGTGTTTGATGATGCTTTTTCCTTATCCTATGTATTTTGTGATGAAAGCTTGAGTAGGAGAGTTAATGTAGGAGTTGGAGTTTGATGCGTGAGAGTATTGGGGAATGTTTTGGAGAAGTGCGATGGAGTTGTGGGGGTTTTTGTTTGTGTTTAAGAATTTTGGAGAAGGGGTTCGTGAGAAGCGAAGCAAGCATGTTATTAAGTATGCTAAACATGGAGATTCTTCATCATGTTTTGTTCCCTGGAGCTCATAAGCTAAGTGAGGGAGGAATGATAGCCTCCAATTTCATCATCAAAAAGGCAAAAGATGCGGGTTTTTACTCGATTCAATACTTTTACTCTATGTTTGATGGCATCTATGCCTATGTACAACCTTGTTGCCATATTATTTTGCGCACATTGCGCCTTGTAAATGTTCTTGGCATATTGAGAGGGTCCTCAAACTGTAAAATGCCATGTCCAATATGTAAGTGTGTATCTCAAAAAGTGAAGGGTTCTAGGAGTTCTGTTTTAGGTGCAACATGAAAGGTCAAAGACCTTAGCCAATGTTGTACTCTCATTTCAAAATTTCAATATCAATAAAGGAAAGGGAAAGGAGAGGATCCATGTTAAGGGTGGTTGAGGAAGTTGAATCCCTCTCTACCTTCAACGTCTCTAACACTAGTTCTTTCAAACTCTCTTGCATTGGCACAACTCTTGCTCTCTCTTCTCTGCGTGCTTGCTTGCCATATCCATGGAAGTTGAGGGGGAGAGTGAGGATGATGGGGATGATTATTTTCTATGTGCCATAGCCATAGCTTGACTTCTTTGAGTGTGCATGGGGATTTTCTTGGTAATGGGAAACTCTTTGCAGGTTCCATGGTGAGAGGCCAATCCTCAAGCATATATTTTGCTACTTGTTCTCGGGCTGTGTGTGCATTGAGAGCATGGGTGAGAGTGGTGTTCAGAGTGGATTTCTTTTGCCACCCCAGTTTGCTGCAAGCCTTCTTATGTAGCTCCGAAGGACCAAGAAGGTCATTGCAACCTTCAAATTTCAGGATTGTTAAGAGCACATCAAACTTGTCTTGGTCATATATTCTTCTAATTTCTCTCCCCTTGTGCACGCACACAAGGGGAGAGAAATATCTCTTTAATTTCTCTCCCCTTGTGTGTGTGTGTGTGTGTGTGCACGCACGCGCACGCGCACGTGCACACACACACACACACACACACACACACACACACACACACACACACACACACACACACACACACAATGAGGACCTCAAAGTTGTCCTCTAATGGACCTTCTGTTTGAAGGGTCTTATGAAATGTTTCAAGACTATACATGTCACATTATAACTCTCTCTCTCTCTCTCTGTGTGTGTGTGTGTGTGTGTGTGTGTGTGTGTGTGTGTTTGGGCACAATTACTACCTTTGGTGGGCAATTTGTCGCCTTAAAATGTCATCACCTATTGCTGTCCTAGGTCAAGGAATGTGCATATTCTTGCAAATCTATACGTAGCTTTTGAAACACTGTAGCAGGTGACTTGTCTAGACAATGTCACCTTGGCTAGCTCCAATTAAGGAGGCTTTTATAATTCTAAATGCTATTAACATGTCAAAGGAGGTGTTGTATACCACTGGGAGCACTCATGACCAGTGTTCAAGAGTTAAAGTTTGGTGGGCCTCGTGCATTTTTTGACCATATGAGTATATGGACTCCCTGCATGTGTTCTCTCTCTCTCTCTCTCAATGTCTCTCATGAGAGTGTGTGTGTGAATAAGAAGAGGAGTTTAAAATAACCTGTCTATCAAGAAGGACCTGAGTTCAAGCGTCATTGGATAGACCATTGAGGTCTCTTGCAATTATTTCTATGATGTTAAAAATTGTCTCCTACGCCCCCCCCTCCCTCCCTCTCTCTTGAAAAAAAAGCACACATCCCAACTGCATATCCCTCCCTCTCTCTCTCTCTCTCTCTCTCTCTCTCTCTCTCTCTCACACACACACACACACACACACACACACACACACACACACACACACACACACACACACACACACACACACACACACACACACACACACAGAGCCATGCAAGGTTGACACACACACCGTACAAAAAGAAGTTTTTGTATGTCACTTGTGATCACACTTAGGCCCAATTCACATAAGGCGGCGACAGCTGAGGGAGACCCTCCTGCAACCAACCAACTAGCGCCATGTCAGTCACCCTGTTCACACAGCGCGGAAGCAATGCGTATTGTCAACTGCTAGCTCACCGAAGAGTTCGCAAGGTTTTCTTCCGACCCCCCCCCCCCCCCCCCCCATCTTCTCTTCCACCCTCCATGGATGCTAGAAAAGACACGTTGGCAGTACCTTTTCATTTTGTATTCCTCTTTTCAAATGAAAAAAATTCCATTTTTTTTGTCTTCTAGTGTTTCTTCCGCCCTGTCCCTTGGGTAAAGGGGCCAATAGCGGGGTGGGTGCCTGTCAAAGGACCCGCCGACCCCTAAAATATGAAAAGCGAAACCCAGTTCTAGTACACCCAGCAGCTGGTGCTTTCACGACTAGCTCAACACGGGGTTAAACCCGTGCCGTCCGATGCAAGTTCGAGCCTTGCTGGCAACGGAGTCTCAAAATACGCCCTGGTTAGTGATTCCAATGACATTCTTTTTTGTTAGATGGGATTTCAACGAATGCCCCCGATCACAACCTGTTCGACGTCGCGCACGAAATCGCCGCAGGTCAGTACTCTGCAGCGCTATCAGTTGCACCCTTCCATGCTCAGAACGAAGCAGCACAGAGAAAAAGCGCCCGCCATATCCTTAGGGGTCTTAAATATGGCCCCTTTAATTCACATTGGGTGGAGGAAGACAACACCCATTCTCGCTTGCAGTCTCCCCACTGTGAACATTTAGCTGGTGGAAGAGTGGATAATGCACATCCTCCATCCGGAAGATGGCCTTTTAGGGGTCATCTTCCGCTTCCCCACTGTGGACCGAGCCAGATTTGGCACACGAAGGCCCTACATGCTCTCTCTGTCTCTCTCTCTCTCTCTCTCTCACACACACACACACACACACACACACACACACACAACATCAACGAACTATTTGTAAATGGAATTTGGTCATTGGTGATCACACTGATTGGGTAGCGTTTGGACAAAAATATAGTGTGGGGGGAAAGAGAGATTCTCCACGAGTGGACACAACCCTTGAAAACATCACTCAAAGCCCCTCAAATATTGATATTATAAATAGTGGCAAGATATATAGATTTATCTAACCTGACGCCCATGTGAATCGATGCCACGTGGAGTGTTGCCACGTCATCGTCCTCTTTGCATGGCTTTTCTTTTATAATGTCGAAGCGCGCCTTTCGCATTTCTGTGTATCGGGTCACCTAATTAGCGCAAGCTCGCCATCGCCCACAAGCACCCCTTCCGTTTGTCGTCTCTTTTCGACTGTGCAGGTGCGCTTCTCTCTCTCTCTCTCTCTCTCTCTCTCTAGATCTCACACACACACACACACACCACACACACACACATGTAACTCGACCTTTTGGATGTTTCCATATTGATCTGCTGGAAGAATCTCTTGACATGCTAAAGAGCGCACATGAGAGAGAGAGAGAGAGAGAGAGAGAGAGAGAGAGAGAGAGAGAGAGAGAGAGCTTTGTGTGTATGGGTAGTAAGAGAAGCAAATTCTTAGTCTTTTTGCAGATACTAAGAAAATTTGTGTCAGCCAACATGTTGGCCGTCTTTAATGATGCAATTGTGCACGGGCCGGAAGCAATTTTGTCTCCAGGAGCTGCCAAGTGCAGCTCTAGTGAGCTTGCTGCAAAGTTCAACGAAAAGCACAAAGACATGGTTTTCCTCGGCTTTGAGGGCAACTCAAGCATGGCGTATACTCATCAAAAGCAGGCCCTTCTGACACCAAGGTATTTAAAGTGTGCAGTTATTTATTTGTAGGTTGTTTGTTTCATTGGGCTGAAAACTGATTTGTTAGTACTTCTTAAGTTTGTTAATCCTGGCGATCATGCCTAATTATTATGTATGGTGCCCAGGAGTTTTGCAGCTCTGGATGACATTTTCTGTCTCTTCGAGGGTGCCTTGGAGAATTTGCCGGCACTTCGGCAACAATATGGGATGTCAAAGTCTGTGAATGAAGCTCTGCTTGTCATAGAGGCGTACAAGGCATTAAGAGATCGTGCCCCATATCCTCCCAACCAAGTTGTGGGAGACCTTTCTGGTCACTTCGGATTTATTCTGTTCGACAACCATAAAAAGAAGATTTTTGTTGCCAAGGTAGTTTGCCTGCAAAATTTAGTTACGCTTGGTGTGGTGCTTCTTATAGATACGTACTCAATTCTTTCGGTAGTCGTTCATATTTGCTTCTTTGCGGTAACTTGTATTGTAAGAATGTAGCGGCTGGCTATATAGCATTGGGTTTTGGGTGCAGGATATGTTTGGAAAGGTACCGATGTTTTGGGGAACAACCTCTGATGGGTTGGTTGTGTTCTCTGATGATGAGGAACTCATTAGGAAAGCGTGTGGGAACTCTACGGCTGCATTTCCTCAAGGTATAGTATGCTTTCTCTTCTCTGCATCGGGTGAATGTCAAGCATCTCAAGGATAGGCTTTTGCACCTTGCTGTTTATCGCAGTTGGTATTGAAGTTGGGCTGCATTCTCTAACCAGAGAGATTGTTGAAACTTATGAATTTGGGTATCTAGGTTGAATCTGGGTCGTCGTCTAGACCTAAAGCTGTCTGTTCATTGTGCATGAAAGGCTTACACTGAGCTGTGCATTTCTTTTCATGTGAGCGTCGAAAATATCGACATTGCTGGCTGCTCTCCCCAAGTCTCGGGGAGTGCACCTCAAAATATACTTTGTTTAACTTGCAGAAGGGGTCTTTTAATTGCTAACTAGAGGAAACTCGTAAGTCTAGCAAAATAAAAAGGGGTGCCCAACTCATGTTTTTATGTGCAGGTTGTTACTTTTCAAGTGACAGTGGCTTAAGAAGCTATGAGCACCCATTGCAAGAAGTAACCGCTGTTCCTCAGGTGGACAGCCAAGGGCAAACCTATGGTTCTACCTTCAAAGTGGACTTTCAGAGAAGCTTATCGAGAGATCGATCGGGTAACATAAGGTCTTGGGGCGTGGTCTAAATGCAACCTGAACACTTACCATGGGCTTGTACATACATAACTTGTTCATATATGAGGTGTTGAGATGATAACTTCTAGTCTCAACACTACAGCTTTGTGGCAATATATCATGAAAGTGGTATTACATTGTCACTTCATATTCCTGTATTGAAGCTATGCAAGATGTTATGCAGAGAGAAATGGTGAAATTGTAGCAATAAAGAAAATCATGAGAAGTTTCTGTCGAAAATCTTTTCGTGTATATTAGTAGCCAAGGAAGTTTAGCCTGTGGCAGGCATTTCATTTCATTTGCATAAGAAAAAGCTAGATAGAATTTTTTGACATGTCTGTGTTGGTTAGCAACGTGTGAGTGACATGTAGAGAGAGTCAGCCAAATTTCCTCCTCATAAAAGATGGAAACTGGGAGTAGAACTAAAATTTTGCCCGTTTGCAAGGACTTTCAAACCACAAGAAGTTTTGGACAAATTCTCACAATAATTCCCACATTGTGACTTATCTCAACATCATGAGCTTCTGTGAGGGAGGCACCGCATGCCTAGCTAGGTTCGATTGGGGGCTGGGCGGGCCGGCGGTCCCCAACCCCCAATCGTACCTAGCTAGGCATGCGGTGCCTCCCTCACAGAAGGTCTTTTTCTTTTTCTTGTGAACTGTTTCTTTGTAATTTTTTACTGGTTTTTCTCTCCTCTCCCCCTCGCCCTCTGTCTGTGAAATTGGCTAATCTCGATTTTCTTCCTGCTCTTAAGCGTTATTGTAAAAAAAGATGACCAGCCAGGACTGCTGCTTTTTCCACATAGATCTTGTAGAAAAAGATGACCCGCTGATTTTTCCCTTGAGACTCCCCAGAGAAACGAAGCACCCTTTTGAACGGGTTGTAGCAGGTTCCCTGTGCTCGACATGTGGAAACTGTTGAGCTAAGGAGGTTGATGGACGCTATTAGCATATGATGGATGCTGATGTGTCAAAGATCCAGCATCCAGCGGCCGTTGTACTGATTACTGATTACGTTGAGGAACAGCAACTAGATGGACGGTGCATAGCTGCAGCCCCCCGACCGCTGACCTCGAGCCGCAACGAGAACCTCATGATTTGGCTGGGGCCTCCCTCAGCATCTGTGTTTGGTGGATAAGTCACAAGCCACAACTGTCTTGTAGGCTGTGCGCTCCCTAAAGGGTCATTTGGGAATCTGAGAGCTGATAGGAAAAAGGTTGGTGTTGCCGCAAAAGTAACAGGTAGCGCCAATGTTGTCTTTCCATAGAAGGCAAACTGTTTGGTGAGAAATCGCCGGTACAGGTGTGACTGTTGCACCCACCACTGCGTCTTGGGCCGTGCTGTGCGGTGCGGTGCGACTCCATTGATGGGAATGGGCTGGGATGGTGATATTGGTTGCACAGATGATGAGGCACGGCAGCTTCAGCAGTGACACCATGTGTCACCTGTGCCGGCTTACCTTTCAACTTTTCAAAGAAGATGATGCATTTGCAAGTTTCGTATGTGCCTAGTGAATCGTGATGGGTTGAAAAGAGAGACTTGATAAGTAGGACACATCAGTGCAACACGGAACTCTAGTGAAGAGGTGAGTGAGTCTGTGTCAAACTCGTGAGTGTTGACCATCTGGGAATGGAGACCAGTGTTCGGGAAAAATCATTTTCCCAAACATACAAAATGCCTTTACTTGAATTTGCCAAGAGGAAAATTTAGAAAATTAGGTTACTTTTTCAGGTTTTTACACTATTTTTCTCTATTTTGGGGCGGAATTTCTCTTTTTCCTCTTGCGCTCAACCGGCATTTTGGAAATTGAAAATGGCACGATATTAAGCTGAGACACATTTTTCCCGAACGTTGATGGCGACTATACTTTTCCTTTCCAAAGCCATAAGAAACTATTTTTGCAAATTTCCTACAATCCTTTTTAACTGCAGCATTTTTCTAACACTTCTCTGCAAAGAGTAAGCTGCCCCAAAACCCCCCATCTCGCACGTGCGGCTTCAAATGGGATCTACGGTTGAGGTGATTCGGGCCGTCAGATGCACATTTGTAAGTTCGAGACATTTGGTAAATTCGGGTAGGCTTGAAAATTTGAGGCAGGTTGCACCCCATGTCTTGAACCCGTGACCTCCCCAACCACTGCGAGCAATGTGCGAATCCGTGACCCTTCCCCTCTCTCTTTTGAAGGGTGTTGCAACCTTCTAATGTTAGGGTTGATGGGGATGGGGCGGGCTGTCCTCGTCACTATATGGCACGGCCTTGGGCCAGAGGGGATACAGGGCCCAAATTTGGGGCGCGAAGCGGCTTTAATCTCCGTTGTCGGATCACAAAGTGAACTAGGGGTGAACTAAGGGTGGGTGAACTGAGGGTGAACTAGGGGCAGGGAAGCTAGGGGTGGGTGAACTAGGGGCGCCTAAACTAGGGTATGATCATGTGCCATGCCAACATGGACAGCGACGCGCGCTAGCGTGGTGGTAGGGCATTCGTGTGGCAACCGAGACGTCCCAGGTTCGACCCACACCCCGCGAAGGCGGGTGAACTAGGGGGGTGAACTAGGAGTGAACTTGGGGTGCCATTTTTGCCCCGAGTTCACCCCTAGTTCACTCCCAATTCACTGCGTGATCCGACGACCGAGATTAAAGCCGCCTCACGTCCCCAAATTTGGGCCCAAGATCCCCTCTGGCCAGAGCCGTGCCATATAGTGACGAGGGCGGGTTGTGGCTCTGACAGGTTCCCTATATACCTTCTTTGTCCCCTAGAACACTTGGAAGGACTGAACTCGTGGTAGCAAAAAGCTAAAAATTTGCAAGAGGGAATAAAAAGTTGAAAATTTGCAAGCTGATAATTTTGTGTGCGCGCGCGCACGCGCAGTTGGGGCGGTTGGTTGTCTTGCAATAACCAGCATTGTAACTCTCGATGAGACTCATATCTTTCAAATGATACAAGTTCAAGGTGCTATCGCCAACGACGAAGGTGGCCACCGATATGGTTGAAGGGCTCAATTACAAGCGTGGGAGTAGGCATTAGTGGGGTGGCGTAAACAAACGTAAGGCATGTGAGGGTGGGGGATGATGGCATGCAGGAGTGATGGACGATAGGGTTGGATTGCGAACCGACGCACGTCTCAAATTGTGGCGAGCAGCATGGTGACGTGTTGGGTGACACAGTGACTGCCTGTTTGTGGACGACCACAAGTAATATAGGGGCGTGGAAAGGCACAAGCTTTGGGAACGTAGACATGGAAATTGAAGGAGGAGTAGGGATCATGTTGGGCTTGTTGGAGAGAGAGAGATCTCTCATGGAGGCTTGAATAGCCATGGCTACACACTAGAGAGGGAGAGAGGAAAGAGAGTTTTACGCTTTCCAATACTCATTATACAAAAATGTACAATGCAATACTTTTATAGCATAATAGAACTCATATGCAAAAAGGAGGGGTATATATACAAAAGGTTTGACAATAATATCTGGTAGCTCTCATCTCCATGTGTCTTTCAAGGTAGCCAAACACATATATATTATGTGTCACTTCAAAGTTTGCACTGGTGTAGAAGGAGGTCCCATGTCCACCTTTCAATCCTCCCCTTAGACATGTAACACATGAAAAAACCGATTTATCCACACAAGATGACGCTTTCTACTAAGGATGACAAGAACTATCTACACAGGATGACAAATAATATCTCCCCTTAAACTAGAGAAGGTAGAAATGGATCTTCAAAGTATATCTGTAACAAAACAAATCTCCCCTTCTTTCCTTGCTTCTTCTTCTTCGGCTACATGAACTGTTCCTTTCCTTGGCTTCTTGCCTTTATTGTTGTTGCTGCTATCTTGATCCTTTGAATAACACCTGATGTGTCTTATTAATCACAATTGCTACAAAATTTATTGATATAACAATCCTTAGTTACATGTCCCATTTTACCACAGCCGTAGCACTTTCGAACGTTGGAAGATGATGTAAAATCTATGGACGATTCACCTCCCCTTGCCAAAAAAAGCTCCGCTTGTCGGTGTAGATGAGACTTTTTTCTTCTTTTCCTCTACCTGAATCGACCTTACCACATCTTGAAGTGCTGGAATTGGCTCCTTTTCTTCAAGAATAGTGACTATATGGTCATAGTTGGAAGGAAGTGCACTAAGAAAGACTGCAACTTTGTCGTCTTCTACTTTGCATTCGATGTAGGTCAATTGTGTGATCATGCCTTTAAATTTGTTGACCAACTGGCTATGTTTTTTCCCTCGAGCATGGTGAGTTTGTAAAGTTTCCTTTTTAAGTTAACCTTACGCCATTTGGCTCTAACTCCAAAATTCTTCTCCAGAACTTGCCAGGCCTCGTATGCATGTATGCCCTCATCTATAAAATGTACATAATTACCATGGAGTGCGGAAATTATGATGTCAAGTGCATGTTCATCTTTTTCTTGATTGAGTGCAGTAGATGCTTTGGTTTGTGCTACTTCGTGATCACTGAGAGGTTTTTACTACACCCCAAAATGTTTTTTTCATTAAATAACCCCTTAGCTTAGTTTGCCAGGTATGGAATCCCTCCCCATTAAATTTTATAATTCCTTTTTCTTCCATGATGCAAGTGCTTGTGAAAAATGCTAGAGACTTGGTCTTATGATAGAGACACACTCTCTATGGCAGTGTCTTGCCTAATTTTACAAAGAAAATAGTGCAGGTGCGAGTTTAATAATTCGATTGTGAAGTCACTCTTTACTAAAAACTTTGTGAAAAACCTCTTCACAAGAGGTAATTTTAAGAAAAATCCCTTGATTTGATGTTAAGTCGTAGTTTGAAATTCACCTTACGAACTTCGATTCATCACAAGCCTTTGACGTTTCCTTGGAGTGTTTGGAATTTGCGACATCGAAAAGAGGTATGAAGCTCAAAGGATGCTCAAAGAAGCTTCAAAATTGAGTATACCAGTTGTTTAGTTTGTGGGAGAGAGAAAGAGGTCTCATGGAGGCTTGAATTGTTGAACATCTATGGCTACATATGTGGGAGAGAGAAAGAGCTCTCATGGAGACTTGAATTGTTGAATATCTATAGCTACATACACGAGAGAGAGAGAGAGAGAGAGAGAGAGAGAGAGAGATTCACACTTTCTAATACTCAATATACAAAAATGTACAATGCAATACCTCTACATCATAGCATAACTCATACATAAAAAGAAGGGGTATATACACAAAAGGTTTGACAAACAATATCTGGAAGCTCTCATCTCCAAGTGTCTTTCAAAGTAGCTAAACACACATAATATTATGTGTCACTTCAAAGCTTGCACTAGGTGTAGAAGGACTTGTTGGGGTCAGCCCAACTTGGGCGTGGCCAAGATGGTGTGAACATGTTGTAACTGCCATTATAAGGCCAATAAATCTAAATGAGAAATCTCACTTATTTTTGCTCCACTAGAGCGTTATCCTATCCACCTTCTCTTTCATCCTCTCCTTTGAGTGTCATGTCCATTTGCAAGGACATTGGCCTCTGCTGGTGCACCCTGCATGTGAAATTTCCTTGATTTGATGTTAAGCCGTAATTTGAAATTCACCTAACGAACTTCGATTCGTCACACAAGCCTTTGACGTTTCCTTGGAATGCTTGGAATTTGCAATGTCGAAAAGAGGTATGAAGCTCCAAGGATGCTCAAGAAGCTTCGAAATTGATTAGCTCGAAAACTTGGTCTTTTGAAGTTATGAAGCTCAAAAGCTAAGTCGTCTTTGATCGCTCTGAGAGATTCGAAACTGCCTGGCTGCTCAAGTTTGTTGAAAAACTTGAAAAAAGTCGAGAGCTCATATTTGCTCGAGTCTCCTTGTTTGCCTTGCTGAACTCGTGTGAAGCTTTGCTTAGGAAAAGGGGATAAGGTCCAAGGTAAAAAACTCATTAAAGAAAGGAATTTTAGAGAGTGCAAACCATAGTGGGTAGCCTTGCCACTTTAAATAAAAAACTTTTGCAATATGAAAAAAGTTACAAAAGAGTAACTTCACAATCAAAATTATTAAGCTCGCACTTCCACTATTTTGTTTGTAAAATTGGGCAAGACATTGCCATAGAGAGAGTCTCTGTCCCTAGCATTTTTCACGCGAGCACTTGCATTATGGAAGAAAAAGGAATTATAAAATTTAATGGGGAGGGATTCCATACATAGAAAACTAAGCTAAGGGGTTATTTAATGAAGGAAACATTATGGGGTGTAGGGGTGTAGTAAAAACACCTCTCAATGATCACGAGGGCACACAAACCAGGGCATCTACTACACTCAATCAAGAAAAAGATGAACAGGCACTTGACATCATAATTAGTGCACTCCATGATAATTATGTACATTTTATAAACGAGTGTACACATGCATGTTGGGGTATAAAGCCCAATGTGGTCGCCCAGGTAAGTGGGCGGGTCGTCAGGTATGTACACATATTCTTTTGTAAAAACCTAATAAGAACTAACTATGCTCTACACATTACAGTAGAGCGGGTTCACCATATCGTCGTGCTCTTCTTCTCGCACTCTCTCTCGCGTCGCACTTCCGCTCGTACTCCTTCAACTGGTATTAGAGCTCAGATCGAGGCTCGGGGCAGCACTGCAGGAGGCTAGAGTCACCAGCTCAGATTGGAGTGAAATTCAACAGGCAAAGACACGGCCCCAAATCTCGTGTCAAAATTTCATTCAGAGGTCATCTCGGCCACCGTTCGGCTTCGACAAAGGTCTGCGCAGGCCATTTTCGACTACGTGGTCTCGACGGGTGCAGATCCCACTCTGCAAATTTGGGGTTTTTGGCCTACGACTGTAGGTGCTGAGGATATCGAAACTCCCAGAGTGTTGATTTGTGGCTGCCTACACATCGAAGGACGGCTCATAGTTCTTGGAGGCGTGTCACATACGACACGGGCGCATCTACACACAGACTGTAGGTGACATCCACTAGTTCATCAGGTAGCTTGTGTTTGCTGCTTGATATTCCAGATTTCATCCTGACATTGCAAGTACTTCCACATGGGATGTATTGTCAGAGATGATGTATGTCTGTTGAGGGTTACAACATACAATGGGAAATTTGTGGATGTATGACTTTGTGGGAAGTCTATGTATTGTCAGATTTACTGCAGCCTTTGTTGAGGGTCGAGTGAGGTTTTATTGAGCTGGGGGATTCTCGAATGTTGAGATCCTTTCGGTGATACAGGTCTTGGAGCGATCCCTCGAGCACCCTTAGATAGGCAGCTAGGATGTATTGACTGTGAGTTAGATAGTTGGGATTGCATCTTTGCTTTACTGTCGTTGAGGCATTGTCGCAGTCTATGCTTGCAGGACAGTGACAGGACAGTCAGAGACAGTACAGGTGCAGGACAGGTTTACCCACAGCTTACAATGTCAAAGAGACAGTGTTTTTGAGTTTTTTTTTTGGTCTGTTTTTTGAGTACACCAGAGCCATTTTACAAAGGAGACTCTGCCAAAATTTATGCAGAATCTGAAGCTTTCTTGGTTCATTTGATAGGTTGATATTGGTTCAGAGGTCAGTTTATAGGGGAAACTCTGCCAAATTTTTCCCAAGAAAGTAAACTACTGTGAAGCGTAGCTATGGCTGGATCACAGGACACTACTCTTTACAATATCAAGAAGCTGGATGGAACCAATTTCCCATTGTGGAAGAAGCAGATTTGGCACGTGTTGGTACAAAAGAAGCAGATAAAACCTATAAAGCTCAAGGGGATAAAACCAGAAGATATGGACGAAGATGAATGGAGCGAAATGGATGAATTGGCACTTTCTACCATTATGCTGACTTTGGCAGAAAGCGTTTACTTCAATGTAGCAGACGAGATGTCGGCTTATCAAGCATGGTTAAAGCTGAGTGATCTTTATGAGAAGCAGAGTGCAGCTTCACAGGTATACTGGCTTAAGAAGCTTGTTGACTTGAAGATGAAAGAAGGGACACCTATGTCCAATCATCTGAATGAATTCAACACAATCTATAGTCAGTTGTCAGCTCAAGGTGTCAAGTTTGATGAACCTGTTAGAGCTATGTTCCTGCTGATCACATTGCCGAAAAGTTGGGACACTTTTCGCACAGCTTTGAGTAATTCTGCACCTCCAGATGGTTTGAACATAGCAGGTGTAGACGGAAGTCTGCTTACTGAAGAAACCAATAGAAAGACAATGGACAAAGGCAAAGGAATAGCCTTAGTTGTCAGGGGAAGGACCAAAGAAAAGTAAAAAGGTGGAAAGAGGAATCAGTCTCGTAGCAAGTCCCGCAGTGCTAAAGGCAAGAGTGACATAGAATGCTACCATTGTGGCAAGAAGGGTCACATGAAAAGAGACTGCAGAGAATGGAAAGCAGAAAAAGGCAAAGAGAAAGCTGAAGACCATGGTGAGAAGAACAAGTCCTCAGTGAAGATTCAAGAAATAAATGTGACAAACACTGTTGCAGAGGATGACAGTTTAGTGTCAGGAGACATCTACTTCTTGAAGAATACAATGGACTCAGCTCTTCTTACAGCATCTGATGGAAATGCACTGAGTGACTGGATTATAGACTCAGGGGCATCACTTCATGTGTCTCCAAACAAGGAGTGGTTTACCTCTTATGTGACCACTAAAGATCATGTTCGGCTAGGCAATGGGCAGACATGTGAGATCTTAGGTGTTGGAGATGTTCAATTGAAGTTTCAGAATGGCTCTTCTTTCACGCTGAAGAATGTCATGTTCCCGCAATTACAAAGAGCTTGATCAGCACAGGTTTACTTGATGATGCTGGCTACGTCACCACTTTTGGACAGAACATGTGGAAGATATCCAAGGGTTCTATGACAGTAGCACATGGAGTAAAGTCTGGAGACTTTACATGATTTATGTATCAAATGTCTCTAAAAATGTAATCAATGTAACCGAGTAGCCGAACGTTTCTTTGTGGCATAGCCGGTTAGGACATATGTCCAAGAAGGGAATGGAAATCTTGTCTCGTTCTGGTTATTTGCCTAGCTTTTCATTTAATGATTTTGAATTATGTGAACATTGTCTGTATGGTAAGCAAACACAGCAGCCACATAAGCATAGAAGCAGTAGAAGAGATACACAGTTGGAACTTGTTCATAGTGATTTGTGTGGACCTATGCCTAACCTATCTCTAGGGGGAGCTTCTTACTTTATGACATTTATAGATGATTACTCAAGGAAAATATGGGTTTACTTTCTCAAGCACAAGGATGAAGCGTTTAGTGTTTTCAAAACGTTTGTGACACTTGTGGAGAATCAGAGTGGCAAGAAGCTTAAATGCTTACGCACTGACAATGGTGGAGAGTATGTTTCAAAGGCCTTTGAGGACTTTTGTGAGTCAAAAGGTATAAAATGTGAACTTACTGCTCCTTACAATCCTCCTCAAAATGGTGTTGCTGAGAGGATGAATAGGACCATACAAGAGAAGGTCAGAAGTATGTTGTCTAATGCACAACTGCCAAATGGGTTTTGGACTGAAGCTGTATCAACAACTGTTCAGCTTGTAAATAGATCTCCTAGCAAGGTTTTGCAGAAGGATTCAGTGCCAGAGATGGTATGGTCAGGCAAAATGCCCTCATACAAGCATCTCACAGTCTTTGGCTGTGAGGCATATACTCACGTTCCAAAGGAATTTAGGAACAAACTTGAGCCAAAGAGTAGAAAGTGCATCTTTCTAGGCTATGGTAATTCTGGTGAGATGGGGTATAGACTTTGGGATCCCGAATCTAGAAAGGTTGTCCACAGCAATGATGTTCACTTTAATGAATCCAAATATCATTCTAAACTAGAGAGGTTTGAGGAGATTAGAAGAGTTGTCTTCCAAGAAGATGGATCTGCATGTGCAAGACAAAATGTCAGGGCTCAAGAGGAGCAAGGACAGGATAGAGTGGAACCACAGGTTGTGGCTGAGCCTGAGCCACCTATTGTGCGTAGATCTGGACGTGTCACGCGACCTCCTGATAGGTTTGTTCCATCTATGAATTATGTCATGTTGACTGATTGCAATGAGCCTTCATGTTACAAGGAAGCAGTGCAAATGAAGGACTCCGGGAATTGGCAATTGGCCATGCAGTCACAGATGACAGCTCTGCATAAAATCCAGACATGGAAGCTAGTTAAATTACCACGAGGCAAAAAGGCTCTACCCTGTAAATGGGTTTACAGGTATAAGATCACCGCTCATGATAGTCAGCAAAAGTACAAAGCAAGGCTTGTTGCCAAGGGCTTTAAGCAAGAACAAGGCATTGACTTTGATGAAGTCTTCTCTCCGGTGGTCAAGATGACTACATTGAGATGCTTTCTTGCATTGGTTTCCATATTAGATTTGGTGTTGCACCAAATGGATGTCAAGATAGCGTTCTTGCATGGTGATTTAGGTGTGGAAATTTACATGCAGCAGCCAGAAGGGTTTGTTGAGAAAGGCAAGGAAGATTGGGTATGCCAGTTGTTAAAGAGTCTTTATGGCTTAAAAAAATCACCGAGGGCATGGTACCATAAATTCCACAAGTTTATGCTTTCTCAAGGCTACAAACGTAGTAGGTTCGATCACTGTCTATATACAAAGAAGGCTAAGGATGGCAGTTGGCTGATCCTT
This sequence comes from Adiantum capillus-veneris, assembly GCF_014529385.1. Taxonomy (NCBI): domain Eukaryota; kingdom Viridiplantae; phylum Streptophyta; class Polypodiopsida; order Polypodiales; family Pteridaceae; genus Adiantum; species Adiantum capillus-veneris. The sequence goes on along the minus strand of NC_140959.1, from coordinate 50,247,946 downwards.
ATTTTGTATGTGGATGACATGTTGATTGCTGGCAAGCACTTGGAAGAAATTTCAGCTTTGAAGTCAAAGATGGCAAAATCGTTTGACGTGAAAGACATGGGTGAGGCAAGTCATATACTTGGTATGCGCATTGAGAGAGACAGATCAAAGAAGTTGATTTGGTTATCTCAAACAGAGTATATTGACAAGTTTTTGCAACGTTTCAATATGGAGAAGGGAAAGGCATTGAGTGTTCCATTGCCACCATATGTGAAACTTAGCAAACAAGATTGTCCTGTGTCTCAGGAAGAACAGGCTGAAATGGATAAGATTCCATATGCGTCTGCAGTGGGTAGTTTGATGTATGCAATGATTGCTACTCGCCCAGACATTGCATTTGCAGTGGGAGTAGTAAGTCGATACATGTCAAACCCAGGCAAGAAACATTGGGAGGCAATGAAAGGAATATTGAGATACCTGAAAGCTACAAAGAGTATGCGTATATGCTATGGGAGTCAGGAGCTAAGTGTAAAGGGTTTTACAGACTCAGATTATGCAGGTGACTTAGACAACCGAAGGTCTACGTCAGGGTATGTCTTTACATTGGCTGGTGGAGCAGTATCATGGCGTTCTAGATTACAAGATTGTGTTACTCAGTCTACTACAGAGGCTGAATATGTTGCAGCATCAGAAGCATGCAAAGAATCAATTTGGCTTAATCGACTAGTAACAGATTTGGGAATCAAAGAAGAGATGCGTGTGTTATATTGTAATAGTCAAAGTGCTATACAATTGGCTCGCAATCCAGTTTATCACTCAAAGACAAAGCATGTGGATGTGAAGTATCATTTCATCAGGGAAATGCTCGAGGATAAGCAACTTCAGCTTGTCAAAGTTTGCACCACAGAAAATCCTGCTGATCTACTTACAAAAGGACTTCCCTAAGAGAGCTTTGCACATTTTCGCAAGCAGTTAGGTGTAGGGTAGTACATCACTTCTCTACATCTCTTGTATATTAGCTTGTATAGTAGCTTCTCTCACACTTAAAGTACCACATTGGACTTTAAGTGGGAGGTTGTTGGGGTCTAAAGCCCAATGTGGTCGCCCAGGTAAGTGGGCGGGCCGCCATGTATGTACACATATTCTTTTGTAAAAACCTAATAAGAACTAACTATGCTCTGCACTCTCTCTCGCGTCGCACTTCCGCTCGTACTCCTTCAATGCATACGAGACCTGACAAGTTTTGGAGGAGAATTTTGGAGCTAGAGCCAAAACGGAGTAAGGATAGCCTAAAAATGTATGGGAGGTTGCCCAGGCCTTGGGAATGCATCCGCAGGCTCTGATCGAGTCGAGGTTGCCCGAATCTAGAGATTGGAGAGTCGATTTTCAGTCGTTCATGAAAGAACAATGATTTTTTTTGTTTTGGGTAAAAATAGAGTGTCGAGAGAAGGGTAATTCGACGTTGCGAATGCATCCAAGGAGTTTGATTTGATCAACTTGTAGTAGAGCTTGCATATTTTTTTGATTAAGAAAGCCAATTAGAGACACTAAACTTCCTGCAAACTCAATGAAACTTGGGCAATTATGAGTTGTTAGTGATGGGCTCAAAATTGCTAATTTAATGGCCGTAGCCTTTGATAGCAATTATTGGGCTTGTGGGAGACAGAAAAAGAGCTCTCATGGAGACTTGAATTGTTGAATAGCCATGGCTACACATAGTGGAGAGAGAGAGAGAGAGAGAGAGAGAGAGAGAGAGAGAGAGAGAGAGAGAGAGAGAGAGAGAGAGAGAGTTTCCCACTTTCCAATACTCAGTATACAAAAATGTACAATGCAATACCTTTATAGCATATGATAACTCATATAAAAAAGGAGGGGTATATATACAAAAGTTTTGACAACCAATATCCGACAAATCTCATCTCTAGGTGTCTTTCAAAGTAGCCAAACACACATATATATTATGTGTCACTCAAAGCTTGCAGTAGGTGCATAAGGAGTTCCCATGCCCACCTTTCACATCATAGTGGTGGGCGGTGGAGTTGGGGCAGCGACATCAAAGAGCATGGCACAACACACAAAAGAAAAAGGGATCGATTGAAGGGCAATCCCGACAACAAAACCTCCTTCTCCTCTTCCTCTACACCATTAGCTTGATCAGTTTGCATCTATCCATAAACTCTTTAGAGGCACGGGGGTCAACTCTAGATATGAAGCATGAGCTGACGAGGTCAGCAGTGCACGAGTTGAGCATCCAATCTTCAAGCATTGACGAATTCAGGGGGAGCAAGTCAGAGAGAGAGAGAGAGAGAGAGAGAGAGAGAGAGAGAGAGAGAGAGAGAGAGAGAGAGAGAGAGAGAGAGAGAGAGAGAGAGAGAGAGAGAGAGAGAGAGAGAGAGTCCTTAGTCAAAGAGTTGTGAGGTGAGAGCCTACATTCTTTTGGGAAGTTGTGAGGTGGGAGCCTACATTCTTCTGGGGATTTGCGCTACAAGAGAAATCTCCTAGGGAAGGGTAAAAGTAAGGGCATCTTGATGAATTTTACGTAGAGAGGCATGTTCTTGCTCCGCTCTTTCCCGGGGATTCCTCCATTTTAAAAGTACATATAACACGTGTGAACTAGAGGTATTCAAATAATCCCTTACTTGTATATTTTCAAGTATTATATGTACCTCTTATGTATGCATTTTTGTAAAAAAAACTAGCCCTTATGTATGAAAATTTTCACTTTCTCAATTAAAAAAACCCTTTATGTAAATAAATTTTTATGTAAATCTTACATATTTTTTAATGGACGTCCTGGGTGCTCTTCACAGAACCTAAGTTGCTCTACCGCATGAGGCAACATTGTAGAGAACTGTGGATGCAAAATGTATTTGTGCCATGCAATGCCGAGAGAGAGAGAGAGAGAGAGAGAGAGAGAGAGAGAGAGAGAGAGAGAGAGAGAGAGAGAGAGAGAGAGAGAGAGAGAGAGAGAGAGAGAGAGAGAGAGAGAGAGAGAACATGGATGATTGTTGTTGCCACGTAATCCCCACCCCCTCTCTCGGCTCTAGGTCGGTATGTAATATGCTACAAGCTGGATGGTCCCAACATGACTGCAACACAAAACTCTTGCACTTGCTACAAGAAGCTCCAGAAGCTTGCTCATTTGTATGACAACATTAATGGAGTTTCTGGACATCTCCACGATCGAAAAGGAACCTGTTAGTGGGTCACCACGACAGACGTCTCTATCATAGCTATCTGGCACTAACATAATGTCAATACTCAAGGAAGTGACTTGGATGTGGTATGAAGACTCTTTGAGGGTGGAAACCTTAAGAAGGGAACGTAGCAAGCTAATTTACCAGCACAACAAAAAAACTATCACTCTGATTTTAAACCTACCTATGCCCTATCTCACCGCTTTAAGTCATTATGCCATTTCGTCAACTAAACGAATTCGGACCGTCACAAAACTTTAGGAGAAGCTATATTAGGCCTAAGAGTACCAATAGACAAAGTCTCGAGGTCATTCAACAGGGTACCAAAATCTCAATCCATCATGGTTCAAGTCATGAAAGTTGCAATAGACCAATCCAAATAGGTCGCCCTAAGGTCTAACAATACTCCCCTATGATCAAAATGTCCAAAAAGAAACCATTTAGGCACCCAAATTTGTAGATAAGGCTCACAGACGTGTAGTCATAAACCATAATAAAATTGAGAATAATTATACTTAAAAATGAAAAAACAAGAGATAAGGAATACAACACACTTTGCGAAATCAAATTTGGACTAACAAATCTTTAGAAAAATTGAATATTACAAGTTGCTGCTGAGTAGCCGCTCATAGTCATATATATACAAAAGCTCTTCAAAATTAAGGATAATGTTACAATGTTGTGTTCAAACTAAAACTATTGAGCTTTATACCTAGGGTTTTTTAAATGGCCTAAGACCGTCTCACATGGCTTTGGGCTCATGATAGAAGAATACAGCTTGGGATATACATCATACAACTCAAAATTATATGGGCTCAATTACAAGGCTTTTTCAAAAAAAGAGAATAGATTACATCAAAATTTGAGGCTTGAGTAAGGTGTGCTCGGCTAGGAGGGTAACCTGAGGAGAAATTCTATTTTGAAATAGATAAGGTCTTTGTAAGTGAGCTTATGCTGATGGCCGATTTTTGGAGCCGTGGTCGTGGGAAGGAGTCCTGCTCGGGGGAGCATTATTTGAATCAATAAGCAAATAAAAAACGTTTTTTTAGCTGCTACTTGCCGCCACCGCCCTCCTTGCTCATGAGTCCACAGAGGGGCTGCCTCTCCTCCATTATCAAGCTCACCCTCTCTCTCTCTCTTTCTCTCTCTCTCTCTCTTCCACAGCTGGAGCCACAGTCTCTCCCTCTCTCTCCTCTAGTATCACCACCGGCCGACTCTCTCTCTCTCTCTCTCTCTCTCTCTCTCTCTCTCTCTCTCTCTCTCTCTCTCTCTCTCGTTTGGCATCAACCAGGGGGCCATATCCATCATCTCTCTCCTCCATTATCCAAGTAGCCTCTCTCTCTTTCTTTCTCTCTCTCTCTCTCTCTCTCTCTCTCTCTCTCTCGTGTAGCCCCCCTCTCTCTCTTTTCCTGTGTTGGCACTGTTCAGCAGGATAAGATCTCTCTCTCTCTCATTCCCCCCCCCCACCCACACACACATACACACTCTCTCTCAGCCTCTCTCCCCCCATCTCTCTCTCTCTCTCTCTCTCTCTCTCTCTCTCTCTCTCTCCATTTCTCACCCTCGTTCAGCCCTCACTTTCTTTCTCTCTATCGTTCTCAGCAAAATATCTCTCCGTCTCTCTTACCATACACTCATACACACTAACAACACACCAAGAAATGACGTCGAAGGCATGCCCCGGCTGGCACCGAAGTTGACGAGCGTGCTACACTGATGCATGAGTAAGGTCTGCAATTCGTCGGCATCTCGTCCACGACACACTTCTTCAGTAAAGATCCGTAGGGTAATCCTTTTGCCAATTTTTAAGCCAAACCTTGTAAAAAAATCATTTGTATATTGCCACCTCTCTAGAGGTGATGGTCACAAAGGCCCACCTAGGAGATATCATTTTAAAATTCTCCTAAAACAAAGCAGAGGTCAACCATCTGGGACCGAGCTCCTTGCTTTGTCTCTCCTGATTAGGACCCAAGCCTAATCATATTATCCTAAACTAAGCAAGCTTAACCCTATAAAAGAGAGGTCACTATCGAGTCAACACTTGAGAGGGAAGCCATGCACACACACTGACTCCAAGGGTCGCTACACACAAGAGTGGGATCTCCGCACACATGAATTTTCCTAGAGAATGCACTGTAGGCTCTCTCTCTCTCTGTCTCTCTCTCTCTCTCTCTCTCTCTCTCTCTCTCTCTCTCTCTCTCTCTCTCTCTCTCTCTCTCTCTATCACCACGGTCTCCATCTCGTTGAAACGAAGGTTTCTGTAAACACCACTTTGAATCAAGTTTGCCCTCACATCCCGAGGGGGTTTTCATCATCTACGTCTACGTATTCGTCTCTCTCTCTCTCTCTCTCTCTCTCTCTCTATAGTGTGTTGTGATTAGTGTTATTTGCATCACTGCTTTCCGCATCCTAGCCGCTCAAAGCTAGGTGGTGCCCCCTGTTCACTCTCCGTGATGAGTTCGGCGTGTACGGTCCTGGTGTAGAGGCCGCTCGGGTCCATTTTGCGCTTGCGTGTGTCATTTGGTGCCCCCACTAAAGAGGGCTTCTCAGAACCCTTCAGTTTACAACACTAAAAACGATGCACATCGTCGACCATGGAGGAGTGGCTGCGGGAATTCTCCAATTGGAGAACAAAAGAGGAAGAAATTGAAGAAGCACTAACAGCCTTCATCAAAGTGCTGTTGCTAGAATACACCATCGTCAACATCCAAGCAGTAAGTTCTCCATCTCGCAGCTCTCATTCTAATTGTAAATTAAGAGCCACCAGAGGGAGGGCAGCACGCTACTCTCATTGCCGTCGTCCACCGCACTCTATCAACGAGTGCCATGAACGAAGGTAAAGGAGAAGCATAAATCCTCTACATCAACGTCCACCGCAAAGAAATCATCCATATTAAGGGAGGAAAGAGGTCAATGAAGCCTCTCTTTCCCAAGGAGTCTGGAAATAAAAGTGTAGCCTCTGCTCCTAAGTGGCCCAAAGGGGTTGCTCGTGCGAAAGGAAGGGGAGGCCTGAGCCAATCCTAAATCACATGATGTTTGGAGGTGATAACAACATACAAGTGCCCACCTAGCCAAGGTGCCCGTTGGGTCAGCCGGCCAAAGTTTTGATGTGATCACATTATTTTTCCGATGTTTAATACATCAAACCCTGTAAAAGCCTAATGTCAATCGTCTATGTCAAGTCTGAGTCAAAGATGTAATTTTTCCAGTGATGTATGTAAAGGTCCATGAGAAGTTGGCCGCCCGGCCACTTTAGAGAGCCCTAGGTATATAATACACTAAGGTTAGTGGGAAAGGGAGATATTTTTTTGAAAGATAAGTGACTATTGCTGTATGCACAGAGAGCTACCTCTTTGCTCCAACTTGTAATCGTCGCATCTGTGGCTACGGTAATCCAAATTCATTTTTGTTTCTTGCATTGTGTTCCTCTTACTCTGATCTTTCATTCAAGTGTAAGCGTTCAAGATTCGGTGAAGGTTTCAAACGCATCCGTTTAGGCCTTAAATCACTGTTTTGAGTGTTTATATGCGTATTTTATGTTGTTTTGACTCTAGGAACCGGCTGAAGATCAACAAGACCTGCTCAATCGAATCACCAACTAGTTAGAGAATCTTTCAGTACATTTGGTGCAGCTGCATGCACCTGCAAGAAATCCAGAGCAAGGAAGAGGGCAGCGAAGATAGAATTAGGACTACTATTGTTACAACTGTGGAGAGGACGGCCATGGCATGTACTATTGTCCTCACCCAAGAAGGCAGAACTTCAATAGGGGAGTGAGGAAGAATCAAATCTCTCCACCAAGGGTGAGACCACCACCACCTAGGCATCTAGAGAATATTCCACTGGCCCAAATCCTTCGACCGCCCATACAACCACCACCACCACCGCAACCTTTTATTCCACCGCTACCTCCACCAACTGCTAGAAACCAAGCAGTGAGTGTCCTCAGTCTTGAAGCTAAGGAAAAAGTGAAGGTAGAAGAGCGTGTCAAAGAGAAGGACAAAGGAAAAGGAAAAGTAGAAGAAGTGGATTCCATGGGAGTAAAGTGTGCTAGGCACGAAGAGGCCTCTCAAAGGGAGGAAAAGATGAAAGGAAAAGGAGAGTCTAGCAAGCATGCGTCTAAGCCTCAATGAAAGATTGACATCGTGTATTTTTTGCTGGGCGACTATGCTAAACCATATGATCTAGTTCAAGATGTTTTGATATAGGGTCCGAAAATAACCTGGCCCCAATTACTTCATCTTGCACCAAGGATGAGGAGACAATGGACGAACATGGTAAGTACTAGAAAGTCAAGACCAAGGATAGCTGGGGCTATCTCTGAGAGGAATCTAGAAGACATCCTACCCATCATGGATGCCCACATCAAGGGGAAACATATCTCAAACATCTACATAGATGGTGGCACAAAAATATGTCTCATGAGTGAAAAAATGATGCACCATCGAGGCCTAGAGGTAAGTAGGCCGGCACCTAGAAGAACTAAAATGGCAAATAACGTCAAAAAGAAGTGTGTAGGCATTGTGAATGCAGTCAAGGTGAAGGCATTCAACACAAAAGTGGAGGTAGATATTTTGTCATGCCACACAAAGGGGAGGCCTACCCTATCATTCTCAGAAGACCATGGCTCATGGCTATGGAGGATAAGTAGGACTAGAGTATCGGAATGATCTAGATGAAGGATGCTAAAGGGAAGCCCATATTCTACGACATGAAGACTGGGAAGCAACACAACATGATCTTGGAGGCATTAGAAGATGAATTTACCAGTTACTCTTCGATCACCTTGGGAGAACAGATGACAACAACTGAGGAGAGCGACAATAGCATTGAAGTGATGGGAGTCATCCTCAGGAATCGAAAGAGATTGACACAATATGAAACATCAGGTACGCAACCCTTGGTGGACACAAGTAAGTTACATTGGATGTTCTCCAGTGAGTTAGCTAATGAAGAGAGAGAATAATATATCTCTATGCTGGGTAAATTCACCACACTTTTCATTGTTGGTTATGACAAGATCACAAGCATCACAGCGGTGTAGCACCACAGAAGACCTCAAGGAAGGAAGTAAGCCTATAGTCCAAAATCTCACAAGACTTGGGGTAGTTCAGCAAGAGGCATTGCTTGAAGAGGTAAGGAATTTTCTACAAGCCGGTTTCATTTACCCCGTTGAAGACTCTGAGTGGGTCTCTCCAGTGGTGGTCATGCCAAAGAAGAACGGTAAGTGGAGAGTTTGTGTAGACTACAAACCTCTCAATGCAGCAACAAAGAGGGATCATTTCCCCCTCCCATTCCAAGACGAGATTCTCAAAGAGGTAGCAGGTCATGAGTGCTACACAGTATGTGATGGCTACTCAGGATACTTTTAGATTAGCATTGCAAAAGAAGACCAAAAAAGGACAACTTTCATAATACCATGGGGATGTTTTGCTTACAGGGTGATGCCTTTTGGCCTCACCAACGCTCCGGCCACATTCCAATTGTATGTAACTTTTGTCTTCCAGCCATACTTTGGTAAGTCAATACAGGTTTTCATAGATGATTTCTGCATCTATAGCTCTTGGTCCCTCCATTTGAGCAAGGTCTATGATGGCCTAGCTAGGCTAAAAACCTTGGGTGGCCAACTTAACATAGATAAGTATCACATTGGGGAAAGCAGGTCACTCTTCTCTGCCATGTAATTTCAGCCAAAGGAATTGAGGCTGACCTAAGAAAGGTTCAAGCTTTAGTATCTTTGTCATCACCCACAAAAGCTAAGCAATTGGTCTCTTTCCTTCAAAAGGTAAGGTACTTGAGCAGGTTCATTCACTTGATCTCTCAAGTGGTTCTCCCTTTACTACAACAAGTCACCCATAGAGATGTCTTCCTATGGAGTGAAGAAAATGAGGAACAATTCAACAAAGTGAAATAGATCCTGGATTCATTTCCCACCATTGCACCCCCTAGATGGGACGATCCATTTTATGTTAACCCCAGTGTAGGAAGTGATACACTTGGAGCCGTATTAATGAAGAAGTACCCCCAAACCTCTTTCATGCACCCTATCTACTTCTCTAGTCGCATCATGACCGCATCAGAAAAAATATTCACCACGGTAGAGCACATGGTGCTTGCATTGATGTTTGCCACTACAAAATTTTTCTCTTATCTATTGCCTATACCCTTTGTAATTCTAACAATGGAAGAAGTATTTCCATATGTAATGCAACACATGGATGTTTCATCTAGAATCTCTAAGTGGCTCGTTAGATTACAAGATTTTGAGTACACTACGCAAGTGGAGAACTCCACCAGAGCTAGTCTAGCACGAATTCTTACTCATTGTTGCTATGAGAAGAAGCTAAATGTCAACATAGAAGGCAAAGGGGTGACACCAATGGTGGAAATTCCTAAGCTAGAAGGAGATTACTCTCTTTTCTTTTATGGAGCTTACAAAAGAACAGTGGACCGGGCTACAACTGGCATCATCATTTTCAATGAGCAAAAGGAAAAGGTCTTCTCTATTAGACATCTGATACACTCCCACCCCAACGACGAAGCAGAGTACGTGGCCCTAATTCTTGGATTAAAAAAATGTGTTTTAAAAGGGGTTCATTGCCTAAATGTGTTTGGCGATGCCATGCTCTTGATTAAGCAGGTAAATGGCACTTGGATTTGTAAAAATCAGGTTTTGCTTGAGCAATTATGCCAAGTTAAGGATCTTTTAAGAAAGTTGAAGCAGTGCAATTATTTCATGTCCATAGGGCAGAAAATCAAGAAGCAGACACTCTAGCCAAGGAAAGAATACAAGATGTTCCCATAGGAGCAATCAAAATGAAGCTGCCCCTCTTTCAAGGTAGCGATTCTATGCCTGATATCATCATCTTCTTAGATAGAGGAGAATGTCCTAAAGGGTATACCAAGGACTAGAAACAATGGCGTGTCCAAAAGGCAACAAGTTATCACCTTATAAACAACAACTTATACTGCAAGGGCAAATATCAGATTCTCAGGCCAGTGCTAATCTCTAGTGAAATCACAGAGGTGATCTCAAGTTTCCATGATGGTGTTTGCAGCGGCCACTTTGATCTAGATATTACTAGTAGAAAGACCCTACATGCAGGATTCTCTTGGCCTAGTCTGAATAGGGATGTGCATCATTGGTGTAAAACATGCAGAGCTTGTCAAGTATCCAGTGATCAGACACTAACCTATGAGCCACAGACTCCTATCATCTCATATGGCCCATTTGAGAAGTGGGGGATAGATGCGATTGGTCCTTTGCTAAGGGCCCAGTTGGGAGAACTGTACATTCTAGTTGGTGTATACTACATGACCCAATGGACGGAAGCAACAGCCACCACACACATTACAGTCCAAGAAGTGGAAAAGTTCATATTTGAGCACATTTGTTGCCGCTATGGCACACCTCTGGAGATAATATTTGATAAGAGGGCCAGGTTTCAGAGGCGACTTGGTGGGAGAATTGATGAAAAAGCTGGTTTTCACACACTGACACTCCACTCCATACTATCCACAATGCAATGGTCTAGTAGAAAAGGTAAACGGAATGATCTATAAGATCATCACAAAGCAAGTGAATAACCACACAAGTGATTCGGATAAGCATTGGACGCTCTTTGGGCCTACCGCATGACATTCCAAACATCACTAGGTTTCACCCCTTTCCATCTGGTATATGGAAAAGAGGCCATTCTACCCATCGAGGTATAGATGACCAGCTTGCGAGTCATGGCTAGTTAGTTACAACGCCCAATTGCCCATCCGCAACCACATCTTGGATCTAGAAAGGCTTCATTTAGAAAGGGAAGATGTGATCAACTACTATACAACGCAAGCAGAACGACGCCGACTCACATTCAACCAAGGGCATGTTAGTATTGAGATATGACAATAGATTTGACACTAGGAAAGATAAGAAGTTTCAGCCCAGATGGGAAGGGCCATTCATCGTCAAAAAGCGCTATGCCAATGGTAGCTACAAATTGATGGAGGCAGATGGTCAAATTCACAAGACCAGAGTCAATGGATGGAGGCTCAAAAGGTACTTCTTAAGGTTTGATCCAGAGTTCATGGTAGATATTCCAGAGGAGGGAGAATCCTCCAACTCCACTGGTAGAGAATTAGAAGAGGAGCCAGAGGCATGAATGCCTCTAGCCAGAAGGGGGGGGGGGGGGGGGGGGGGGGGCTAATGATGGCCGGCTTTTGGAGATGTGGCTATGGGAATGAGCCCCACTCGGGGGAGCATTATTTGAGTCAATAAGCAAATAAAAAACAATTTTTTTGCTGCTGCTTGCCGCCACCTCCCTCCTTGCTCACGTGCCCACAAAGGGGCCACCCCCCCTTGGCACCACCCTCTCCCTCTCCTCCGTTATCAATCTAACCCTCTCTCTCTCTCTCTCTCTCTCTCTCTCTCTCTCTCTCTCTCTCTCTCTCTCTCTCTTCCACAACTGGCGCCACTCTCTCTCTCTCTCTCTCTCTCTCTCTATCTTCCATTCTCGTTTGTCAACAACCAAGGGGCCGCCTCCATCACATCTCTCCTCCATTATCCAAGTAGCCTCCCCCCCGCCCTTTTCTCTCTCTCTCTCTCTTCCTGTGTCGTTAGCGTTCAGCAAGATAAGCTCTCTCTCTCTCTCTCTCTCTCTCGTTCTCACTCACACACACACACATAAACCCATACACACACACACACACACACTCTCCCTCTCTCTCAGCCTCTCTCTCTCTCTCTCTCTCTCTCTCTCTCTGTCTCCCTCTCCCTCTCTCTCTCTCTCTCTCTCTCTCTCTCTCTCTCTCTCTCTCTCTCTCTCTCTCTCTCTCTCTCTCTCTCTCTCTCTCTCTCTCTCTCTCCATTTCTCACCCTCTTTCAGCCCTCACTTTCTCTCTCTATCGTTCTCAACAAAATATCTCTCCCTCTCTCTTACCATACACTCATACACACCCACACACACCTACACACACACACACACACACGCACGCACACGCACACGCACACACACACGCACACACACACGCACACGCACACACACACTCACCCCATACCTCCCCCCCCTCTCTCTCTCTCTCTTTCAACCATAGTATTTCTCTCTCTCTCTCTCTCTCTCTCTCTTTCTCTGTGTGTGTGTGTGTGTGTGTGTGTGTGTGTGTGTGTGGGTGTGTGTCTCTTGTTCTATGTAAAAAATCTCTCTCATTAGAGGCACGGGGGTCAACTCTAGATATGAAGCATGAGCTGACGAGGTGGGCACTGCGCGAGTTGAACATCTGATCTTCAAGCATCGACGAATTCAGGGGGGCAGGTCAGAGAGAGAGAGAGAGAGAGAGAGAGAGAGAGAGAGAGAGAGAGAGAGAGAGAGAGAGAGAGAGAGAGAGAGAGAGAGAGAGAGAGAGAGAGAGAGAGAGAGTCCTTAGTCAAAGAGTTGTGAGGTGAGAGCCTACTTTCTTTTGGGAAGAAAATGGACCATATATGCCTCTGTAGGTCTCTTGTTATTGGCCAATCTGGCAATGTCTGGTGGATAGTTCAGAACGGAAGGCCTCTGTTCAGAATGGAAGGCCTCTTATTCCTCCATGTATAGTATGTTTTCCAAGATTCTCATCTTGGGATTGGGCGTAGGTCGGGTCGATTTTGAGGTGTTGCCGAGCATTTTGGTAGGTCGTCTCATCTTGGGACCTTTTTTTGAACCATTTCTTCCTCCATAGCGGCTGGCTCTCTAGGACGAGGAGTACTTGCTCGGCAAAGGATTGCCACATCTTCATAGTTACCTTTGGCATTCAGGTCCAATGTTGGCAGTACTTCCTTTTCCAAAGCAGTGCTTCTTGCTTCATTAGTAGGAGGGCCACCATCTCATGTCCAAAGTTCTTGACATGCTCGTCAGGCTTGATCATTAGAAGGGCCGTTGACTTGAGCACTTTGAGTTCGTATTTCATATTTTCTTTATGGGATCCCTCTAGCATATCTTCTAGCCATCTCATCCCTTGCATGTGTATGCTTTCTCTTCTTCAATGTCTAACATATCTTGCCTCGATGATATGCTTGGAATGTTCACTAGAGGTAAGTCAGTGCTTTCAAACTCTACCATCCACTGTGTCTCAGTGATTGGCAATACAGTTTTGATTGTAGAGCACTGATTTTCACTACCTTTGCTTGTAATTCTTTTCTGTGCACTTCTACCTTGTTAATTTTTCTTTAAGCTTTTTGATCTCTTTTTCTCTTTGGGAGTTGGATGCAAGCAACCCGGCCATGAGTAGCTGCCACTACAAATTCTCTTGCTCTAGCTCACTCTTCAAGGCTTTGATTTCTGTAGGCTTCAACAGTTGTAGTAGGTGCCTGAGGTAGATGTAGGTGCAGGCACTTCTTGGATTTCTAGGAGGGTGGAGAGGGTAAGCTTTACCACATCATATGGCTCACACAATTGGATTACTTCGTTTTCTCCCCCTCCAGAGCCTCTTCTAAGACTTGTTGCTACACTTGCACCTCGATGTTAGCTTCTTTCTGTCTTTCTAGATCGGAGTAGATGTTGGAAGCATCTTCCTTTTCTCTCTTTAAAGGTCAAAGCTACTCTTTGTCTTCTTGTAGACTGGCTACCTGATGCCTCAGTCTCTCTACCTCTTGGTTCAATTTAAATGTTTTTGCTTTGGCATCCTCAACATCTTGAGCTTGCAGTTCTGAGATCTTTTGGCATTTGAATTGTAGCTCAATCATTTTGAGGTGCTCCTTAAGATCAAAATCCCGAAGGATTCTTGATGTTGTTGCATCCTCTTGTGAGAGAGGTGGTACCTCTCATCACCTGTTGCTGTGAGGTCTCAACAACTTGATCCGTCCGTGGATGATCTTCTGTTCTTTGCTCTTCAGGTTTCCTTTGTTCATCTTCTTGTTGTTGCTGGTTTCCTTGATCTTTCTTTTCCATTTCAAACTCTTTCTGTTCTGTTGGATCTTTAGTCTTATCTTGATTTTGATTCGTAGGGGCAGGGAATGGTTATTTAGGAGGGATATGTTCCTTTTTCTCAGTATTTTCTCCTCTTTATTTATTGTTGCTATTTTTGTAGCCGTTTCTTTATGAGTGGACTATTGGCTTCGAGGGAAGTCGATGGGAGATTCTAAATTTTCAATATTTTGTGTTTTTGAATCTTCATCCTCCTGTTTGCCAGATTTCCTCCTGAAAATATCATGGATTTTTTGGCAGAAAGACCCCACTGATCTAACATCTGCTATTGCTTTATGGCATCTTTCTTCTTTAATATTTTTGAGCTTTCTCTCAAACTCAACATCATCTTCATCCTCATTGGAGGGAGGTGGATTTTTCTCAGCTTCCTCCATCTTCTTCTTTTCTTTTGCTATCTTGGCTAGTCTTTCTTCCTGAAGTCGTTGTGCTTCCTCCATGGACCACTGTACTTGCAACTTTGGGATCTGGTCAGCTGGTTGTGTTCTTTTTCTGATGAGCGGTACTTCTATCTCTTTCTCTTCTACTCGTGATTGGTATTTAGAGGGAATGCATTCCTTTTTCTTGATCTTCGTGCCCAACTCAAATTTGGACTTGGTGTCTTCATTGTCAGGTGTTCTTGTCCTTGAGCTCTGGCCTCTTGTTCTTCTCTTTGTCAGCGTGGTAGATGAACTTCCCACTATCCGCAGTGCATGCTTGGATTTATGTAGCAGGTTCAGCTGAAATCTGAGAATCTGCCTCATGCAAACCTTCAATCATCCCCAATGCTTGGTATGCTGTTCTGGTCTTAGCATTAGCCCTACGTTCATGTACATCTTGTTGCGGTCACTTTGCTTCAAGTTAGATTTCATAAGGTTTTATAGGATATAATTCCCTAGATCGCACTTGATCACTCTTGTCTTTTCGAAGCTAATGGCCATCACTACTGCCAAATGGAGAACGTGTTTTGTGTACCTTGGTGGCTTATAAACCTTCAAGTGTTGGGAGATTAACCTGAGGGGCAATTCTGTTTTGAAGTAGATAAGGTCTTTGTAAGTGAGCTTATGTCCATGTTGCTTTATAAATTCCTTGTCATTGTTGGGTCCAAAAATTGAGTCATAAGTTGTCAAAAAGTCATTATAATGAAAAATTGACTGCAAAACAAAAAAATGAGCATAATTTAAGCAAAACAATTTCAAATTTGACCAAATTTGACCAGTGTGACTATGACAACTATAGGCACTAGGTCTAACTGATTCAGGTCAATTCTAGGTCAGAGGTACATGGATCACGATCCATGTTGGAATACATTTTAAGGAGGTATATTTACCATTTTATTTAGCATGTTATAGAGATGCTATGGGTGAACAAATTTTTGATTTGGATCATTGATTTGAGGTATATTTACCATTTGATTTAGCATGTCATAGAGATGCTATGGGTGAACAAATTTTTGATTTGGATCATTGATTTGAGATCTACACCAAACTTTGGAAATTTTCCACATGCTTAGGGAATTTTGCACTTTCAAATGACTTGAAACTTCAAGGTTAGGCTTTAGATAGTAGATGGGACTGATGGCTTGATTTTGATTTGGAAATTTGAAAAGGGTACATGGATCTTGATCCATGTTTGGTCACATCTTGAGGTGAAACTTTGGAGACATGTTCCTGTAGCCTATCCTAACACATTGGTGTAGTTTTTTCAAATTTGGATCTATTTTTCCTAAGTTTACCCAAATTCTGAATTTATGGCCTAGTTTTGCTGACTTTTACCATATTGGTTTTTTGGATCCTAGTTTGATTGATTTCCTATGGCTAGTTGGTGTTGATTTTAGCTGATATGATTCTTTGATATTGATTACCACCTCTCTATTTATCTGTCTATCAATTTTCTCAGCCATAAAACTTTCATTGAGCTTTGTGATCTTGCTAACAAAATTTTCACTTTCTGTAGACATTTCTTGCTTCCCTTAGAACTTATAAACATACCATAAGCTGACTTGAAAAAACCTAACTTGTACTTTAACTCTCTTAAAATGCCCATCTCTTGAAAATCTAATAATTTTGTATCTTTTTCTTGACTACTTGATCAAACTTGAGGGGAAGGTTCCAGAAAAGTCCCCTAAGCTATTGGTCATAAGTGTTTGTATCAAATTTTCATTCCACGGATCAAAATGACCATTTACAAACTAAAATCTCAAGAGTTGAGGATTTTTGGATCTAAAGAAGTCCATTTTGACTAAAATTCGCAAGGTAGATTCCACATGTTGTAATCCAACTGTAAGTAAAATCTTGCATGATTCTGGCATGGTTGGGTACATGGACTGTGACCATAGACGATGTGGAGAGGAGTAAGCAAGTGAAATATTTTTGAAATCTGAGGTGGGAAAACATGGATCGTGACCCATGTCCGATTTCTCTTCACTCTCCATTTTAGTTGTCCAAACCTCTTTCAAGGTTTGATTTAGTTTTTGGTATTCTCATTTTTGCTCAATTTTTGTCATTGTTGATGACGTTTCAGCTGTGTCTTTGGATTTTTCCTTGCTTTGTTTCTCTGGATTGGTCTTTGTTGAAGCTGGTTCTACATATAATCGTGTAATTTTGTCGCTGACATAGTCACTTGCTCCTATGATCATCAAATACTATGTTTTGCTCTTCAAAAGAGGCACCGATTTTCCTTGCATGTGTTTTTGTTTTCTCTTTTGTTTTGCTTTGTATCTCTCGTCTTTTAGACTTTTGGTTAGAAAAGTCATAAAAGATTTCCTTATTTTACCGTAGTTGACTTAAATTCCTCTACAAGAGTTCAACTAACGTCTCTATAGCTATGGTCCTTGACGCTAATACTCATTGTAATCTATCTATCGCTATAAGTAGATATGTTCATAGCCCCAATCTTGCACCATCTTAAGTTGAAGCATGAATGGTCTCCCTAAAATGACGTCAAAGTTGTTGATTTTGCCAAAATCCACTATGGCAAAGGTATGCTCGTACTTTATGCCACAGGAGGACACTATGATCTGCTCTAGCATACCCATTGGTCTCTCTCCGTACCCATATGCGAGTTGTAGTTCCATTCATGTCTTTTTGAGAGGTAGTCTCCCTTATTTTTTCCATATCGCTTTTGTAGCAATGGCCACTCCTACCCTGCTATCAAGTATAACAATGGTTTTGATCCCTTTGTGCTCTAGTGGCAAGGTGATGTTTCCCTCTTCCCCTTCGCAGTAATCACCCACCTTGTTTATAGGCACTAGTTTAGCCTTTGGTTTCTCTTTAAAAAAAAAACCCATGTGTTCATCTGAGGGGATGTCTTGATGAGGAATTTGCAGCCCCATCTTCTCCAAAATTTTGCCCACTTCCCCCCATATATGCGATCTAATTTGTAAAAGCTCTGAGAGAGTTATCATACATCGGATAAGAGTCGACATTATTTCATGAAGGATTTTGGTGTCTATCACTTTGGAACTGGTTTCCATTGAGAAGCCACTACCTTGACCTTTAATTTCATTTCATGTTCTCCTATGAAAGATGGCAAAGTCTTCAATGTTTTCAACTTGGTCTTTGCAGATACTTTCATTCCTGCTTCATCATATAGAGACTGTTTATCTCTAGGGTAGAACTCATGATCCATATCGATTTCTGTGATTGGTGCATACTTAAAAGTTTCCCTACCATCTTGCGGTTCTTGATCATCTCTCATAAAGCGTGTGTCCATGGCTCTTCCACTTCTAGAATGGGCATCATTACTTGTGACTTGGCAACTGTTGGGGTATAGGCGTCTGTGCCTTGCCCGACCGCCCAGAGTATGGGCGCCCATTGACTTGTATACCTTATACATACCATAAGTGTATAGGGGGCTGCTCACTCTTTGAGTCTCCCCACCCACATTGTGTGTCGTGTCTCCTTCTCTCTCTCTCACTCTCTGTCTGTGGTGCTCCCCGATCCCCTGCAATTGGTATCATAGCATAGGTGCGGAGGGAGCGCGTGTGTGCACAGTCATGACGACAGCGGAGATGCCACTTTACAGTCTCCCCACCCACATCGTGTGTGTCTCCTTCTGTCTCTCTCTCACTCTCCGTCTGTGGTGCTCCCCGATCCCCTTCAATTGGTATCAGAGCTATGGTGACCGCGGAGAGCACGACGGCTTTGAGAGCTTCGAGGCGATAGCTCGCTCTCTCTCGACGGTAGAGAGATTAAGAGAGCAGAAGACTTGATGTGAGAATGCAATGGGAGCTTGTGAGCTCAGTTGAGAGTGATGTATGCTCTTGTGGAAGCTCAGAAAGGAGTGTGGAAGATTGTGTGTAAGTGAAGGTGCTGCCCTAAAACTGTGTGCGCAGCAGCACTATTTTCAGATTCGTTTTTCTCCTTATAGAATGCAGATCTGAGAATTATGTCCGCCATGCCCATCTGTTTCGACGTGGTCTACAACTTTGCAGAAGAAACTTTTTGTAAATTCCTCACAGTTTTGCTGATATTCAGCTTAGACTGACTGTATACAGAAATTCTAGATTTTCTGTTGTCGCATTATGTGCGAGTTTGATGCACTTTTGGAAGCACGGGAGATGCTTGAAGTTGAGTGCATAAATTCTGAGCTGAAGATGAAATTGCAGCTTGTGTTAAGCTTGTGGTTTGAGGGTTTTTTGGTAGACTTGGGCAACGAAGTACGGAGGCGTTTACACACCACCGAAGCGATCTCTTGAGAGACGCAGGTTTTTTGGAGCACACAGATGGAGCTTCTTTCACTGGTTTCCACAGGATACTTTGGCAGTGATTTTGTGCTTGGATTCATGGTATTTGCGGATGGTTTGCATATGGTTATGGCGCATGGTTGATGCCCATTATACATGCATTTTGGCGAGCACTTTCAAGTGCCGGTGAGCTCTTTTGAGAGCATTGTTTTCGCATTGATCAAGTTTCCGGATTGCAAATCTTTTGGGGCTTGCTTATGCGCGGTCACTCCGTTGATGTACGTTGAGTGCGGATTGCCATTGTATGTGAAAATGTGGAGCCATTTTAGCATTTCTACTCATTGGAATTGAGTAGTGTTATGGTTTATGGTAGAGATTGTACTTGAGTTTTTTGCTCAGTTTTGAGGGGAAATTCTGTCGGATTTTTCCCAGATTCTTGCCATAGTTTGTGATCGAGTGTTTACTCTCACTTTGACGGGTTTTGTCAGTTTGGACACAGTTTTGTGTTTTTGTATCCACTATCGCAAGAGTGAGTTGTGTATCTTTCTTTGCTTGAGACAGTGGTTTGCTCTCGAGTGGGAGAGTCTTGTGATCTCGAGCATTGTTTGCCATAGTTTTGCAGAGCCTATGCATGTATGTTGAGTGTAGTTTGATGCGCATTGATTGCTCATTGTATTGAGCTTGCAAGACAATGGTTATTTTGTGTTGATAGCCATTGTGCGTCGAAACTCTGGCGAAATTTTCCCAGGAGTTTTATGCGTATCATTTATGCGATCTAGGTAGAGATTGCAGGTTGCACTCAACATTTGCGTGCGGTGTTCTCTGCAGGTGGGAGATTTGTGCGTATGTATGCATCGATACCGCACAATGTGGGCTTGGTGATTAGCTCACAGATTGCAGTGTGATACTAGAGCATGCGAGGCTTGTATTGACATTGCGGGAGCTCTATTTTGGAGTGTGTCTCACAGGTTTTACATTGTGTTTCTGGCCATATTTGTAGACAGTTTCCAGGTGTTGTTGGTGAGGTGGTTTTGCTATCTAGCTTGCTACTTGTGCTCATGGCAGAGACAGGTGATCGATCAGATTGTGACCTCTCACAGATGCGCGTGTTTGATGGGTCAGACTTTGCGGCATGGAGAGAGTGTATGCTTGATGCATTGACACAGCGAGGGTTGCATCGACCATTGAGTGGTGATGTAGGTAGACCTTCAAACATGTCTGACGATCAGTGGCAGGAGCTAGAGGAGATGGCACTATCTACACTCTCTTTGCACCTTGTGGAATCTGTATATGCTCTTGTTATGTATGAGACTACTTCGAGAGCACTTTGGCGCAGATTACATGATATGTATGATAGATCTGAGTCATCACGGACTCGTGTGAGACATGTACATTCACGAGCATGCCGACAGGTGACATGTTGGTATTGTGGTCATTCTGGACACGTTAGACGGCGTTGTTTTTGTCGTATGCAACATTGTAGGAGACATGGCAGTCTCAGAGATGTATGTAGTGATGCCATGGACTCAGTTGCTTTGACAGTTGAGGCACATGTAGTGTCGGAGTATACTAGTGACGGGGATGTCACTTTTACCTCGAGCTATGCACGAGATGCTATACATGTGGATAGTGCACTCCCTTCGCAATGGTTGCTAGACGCAGATGCTATGTTTCATGTCACGCCACATCATGCATGGTTTTGTAGCTATTCTAGCGGGATGCTTGGCAGTGTACGTTTGACTGATGGATCGGTGCATGCGATAGTAGGTGCAGGAGATGTGAGACTGTCATTACCGAGTGGTGCATCTTACTTGTTACGACATGTGCGCTATGTACCAAATTTGACAGTGAGTTTGATCTCGATTGGTCAGCTTAGAGATTGTGGATGTCAGATTTCTCTACGAGAGCGAGATTTTGTGATGCATTTGGGTTTGCTAGTGATTGTGAGAGGTGCCAGGAGTGGTACAGGTTACCCATTGCATGTGGATCACGGGAGAGACGGTGTTGTCTCGGTGATCATGCAACCAGGTAGAGAGCGAGAGAGCAGGCGAGTCTCTTTTGCTTGTGGGTTGCAGGATGCTTTGCATTGAGTGCAGAGTAGTGAGCTCGTTGTGCACACAGTTGGGGCACGACTTGAGCAGTCACACAGAGAGGTGACAGAGTTAGACATGCATGCTTTGCTAGTGACTGAGCAAAGCAGAGACCCAGTTGTGCGAGATACTTCTATGCAGGATAGACAGGTAGAGCGGTCTTGCTCTAGTGAGTCACGACAGGAGGACGTTGTGCAAGAGTCTATGCATACGGAGTTAGAGCATGAGAGCTCTAGTGAGTCACAACAGATTGAGTGGTCATGTTTGCAGTGGATGATTGCAGAGGAGACTGAGATGTCAGCGATTATGCAGTCATTCCTTTCTATGCTCGACAGTGAGCATGGGGATATAGTTGTGCAGGATATGTCTTCCAGTAGACACCTAGAGCAGCTGGTTTGCTCTGAGGTTGCACGACAGGTTGATGCGTCTTTTGCGGACAGTCAGGAGATGCATGTGGATGACACGCCTTGTCAGTCAGAGATGCCTATTGCCAGGGATATATATGTTGATGCATGCTCCGTAGAGCTAGCAGGGCCCGCTAGCATTGCATCGGCATTCGGTGGTCTCATGTATGAGATGCTGATCTTGAGACCGAATATCGCAACTGCAGTGGGAGATTTTGTAGTTGGGGTTGTCAGTTGTTTGTTGACTGATGATGGCATAGTGCATGAGGGAGATATGCAGGTATTGCATACATACTTGTAGTGCGTGTGCGGTACGTCTGGTGGTGTATGGACTTACACGGGAGCAGGACAGCCGGATGCACACGATCACAGCCAGCCAGTGGGCATCGGTTGAGAGTGGTTTTCTCTCACCTTTTGTAGTCTTTAGACTAGGTTCTCTTGCTTAAAGGCACAGTCGCCTTTAAGTGGGAGGTTGTTGGGGTATAGGCGTCTGTGCCTTGCCCGGTCGCCTAGAGTATGGGCGCCCACTGACTTGTATACCTTATACATAGCATAGGTGTATAGGGTGCTGCTCACTCTTTGAGTCTCCCCACCCACATTGTGTGTCGTGTCTCCTTCTCTCTCTCTCACTCTCCGTCTGTGGTGCTCCCCGATCCCCTTCAATTGGTATCAGAGTGTAGGTGCGGAGGGAGCGCATGAGTGCACAGTCACGACGACAGCGGAGCTGCCACTTCACAGTCTCCCCACCCACATCGTGTGTGTCTCCTTCTCTCTCTCTCTCACTCTCCGTCTGTGGTGCTCCCCGATCCCCTTCAGCAACATCAGTAGTATTAGTCACTAACCATGTATACAGTGGTGTTTCAATTTCATGTGTCGTTGGATCAATCATTTCATTTTCTTTGTGCTCAATTTCCTGCTCCTTTGGTGGATTAACACTTCTTGTTTAGGGATGTTTGGTTTTTCTGGCTCCATTAGAGCTTGAACAGTCTTTATGAGCCTTTTGCACATTTCTGATCTCTATTCTTTGACCTCAGGATGTGGATAGGTCAGCTATCTTTATTCCAAAGTTTGGTTGTGTCTTCATTCTAGTCTCGTAAGCCTATAATAGAGACTCTAATGGTTCTAGCACTTTGTTCACTAGGGCTGAACCACCTGATGATAGTTTGGAAGACACTGCTCCTTGCACTTATTCTTCATTTTTCCTTTCATGTTTAAGCTGCTCCCTAGTTTTTTGTAGCTTGATCTCTAAGGAAATTTTCTCTTTTGGCCTTTTTGCTTTTATTTTGTCCCTTTTTGCTTTCCATGATTTTCTCTGGGTCCTTATTGTCAAACTCTTGGATTCCATTTGAATTGGTAGTTTTTGCTCGTGCCAGATTTCTTAGCATGTGCTCTCATCACCACATTAATTGGAATTTTTGGCTTGATTTCAACCCACTCGATCATGGCAAAACTCCAATGACATTCATCTTGCTTTCCCCTTGTTTTCAGGATTTTTGGGACAGTTTGAAAGTAAGCGGTTTATCCCACAGCCATCACAAAATCCAAAAAATATTATGCACTCACCCTTGTATGGACAAACTCTTGCCCAACGATTACCTCTTCATCCATAGCAATGACCTTCGTGTTGAGCGGATTGTTGTGCTCCCATCGGCTGCCCTATCCTAGGAGGATATCCTCTAGGTTTGTAGTTTTGATTTTCTATGAGTATGAGTTTATTTTTGTCCATTGTATAGAGATTCTTTGTTGGCTAAGTGATATAAGGCAGTTCATTAGCCTCATTTGAGCTTACCTAAGAAGGATAACCTTCATCGGCATATGTAACGCTCTCATTTTCCCTCTCATAAGTCTCAGCTAGTTCTTCATAATATGAAGTTAATGCGAATTTTTGACTAGTGAGTGCTTCCACAGGCTGCATGGATCTGCCGGTTCTCTTGTGGTAAAGGGGGTTGTTGGCCCAACACTGGTTGAGGCTTGTCTCCCCCTTGCGCTACATTATTTGGGCCTATTTGGTACCTCGGTGGTGGTGGAAAAGGTTGTACTCCAAGAGGTCCATACGACCTTTTTCTCACATAATTCCTATTTTAAGAGCACTTGTTCATCTCATGGTTTGTATACTTTTGTTCTATTGCACACCAATCACGGTACATTTGTTGTTGCAGGTGGTGGTTGTCATAGATTTGAATTTTGTCAATAGCTTTGGTGCATTCTTTTGATGCCTTCTTCAAGTCTGAGCATTGTTTCACTATGGATTCACTTGTGGTAGAAGAGACACTCCTGATAGTGTTTTCTGCATCTTCCAATACCTCTCTGTAAACCTTGCAGTTTTCAACTAGATACAACACTTCTCTAGTGACTTGCTCAAATGTGGTGTGTGATTTCAATCGCATGTCCTCTTTTAAAGTCTCATTTCTCAAGCCCTCTATAAAGAGGATTGATAATCTCTCATCTTGTAGCAGCTCTCTAAC
This sequence comes from Adiantum capillus-veneris, assembly GCF_014529385.1. NCBI lineage: Eukaryota > Viridiplantae > Streptophyta > Polypodiopsida > Polypodiales > Pteridaceae > Adiantum > Adiantum capillus-veneris. Next base: position 50,224,205 of record NC_140959.1, on the reverse strand, counting down.
TGGACATCCTTGATGTATTGCTTGAAGTGAAGTGAAGATTCCTTCACTTTTTTGTTCTCTTTTTGCTTAGAGGTGTAGATTTGGGACAGCTTTAAGAAAAAAGAAGAATCAAGCAATTGATTCTTCTTTTTGAGAATTCCTTATAAAACTCTCAGAGAAGTTGCCCTATGTTTGGAAAATCTTGACTATTTAATGGTTGGAACCATGTTAAAAGTTTTCCTTCCAATGTCAACCCAAATATTTTGTATTGAGTATAGAAATCCACCACTTCTTCGGCTCTCAAGACTTACTTAAAGAGTGAAACATATGCATATGGTTCCCTTGATCCATTGTAGTTTTTGGCAACACAATTTGCCACCTGAGATGGTCTCATTTAGCGTGTTTTTGCAACCATTCTTACAACTCCAAGTTCTATCACAAGGACGTCTCTAGCCTCGTAAGCCCCATTAGGAACTCCAATTGGGGTTTGTTATGTGGCCCTCTCGTTCGTCAAGTCGCACATCTCTAGCTTCCATCTAGGAATCTGAAACTTTCGTCCTATAGATTGTGATTAGAGCTTCACTACCCCTTGTGTGGTCATTGGAACCCTTGAACCTAAGGATTCCATTGGTCTTTGTACTAAAACTCCGGTCGACTAAATGAATCTTCAACTCTCATTCTATCAGAACTCACTTCTTTTGTTTCTAGTCCGGTCTCAGATACAACAGGTCTAAATATACTTGGAATGGTCCTCCAAAGTATATATATCTCTCTAGATCCTTTCGGTCTAATGCAAAGTATCTTTGCCATACTTATCTATCATGATTACATGGTTATCTTTGCCTTCTATGTATATAAAAATATACGAGCATTTTTGTTCTGACAACTCTCCAATATAGGGCTTGTTGCACTTATAGTAATATATTTTCTCTCCGTTGTGGTACTTGTACAACCCCACATGAGTGTTATCTATGTTGAATCAAGTTGTTTCATTCACTCGCCTTAGTTTTTGCATTAGAAATGTCCAACTTAGGCGGCTTGTTCTCACGCTCTACGTCAGCCTTGTCTTTTGTGGCGGTGAATCCCCATGTGTTACATTATACCCTCATCATCATCAATCACCACTATAGTTCATAGGCACTATGCCCTTGAACTCACTAGGTTGCTCTAATAACTTTATGCAATAGTGATATATAGCATCTTTGTAAATTTTTGCACTATGTGCGTTGTCAAACTGGCATTTCAAGTGCAACAGTTTCATGGTTGGTGGGGTTGGGATGGTTCTACCCCCATGTTTGTTTCCTCTTTGAAAATCACACTTTTGTAGGTAGGTATAAGATCTTTCTAACAAAGTATCATATCGACTTTCCTCTAGTATTAGCTCTAATGTAGGAAACGGTCTCAGATTCACGCTCTCTTCTGTGGAAATATGGATAACTTGGTCTCCTACAATAGGGTTTCTACTTTGGTATTTGCTTGATCGCAAATCCATCAAGAAAAAGTACTATGGAAAAACCTTACTGTTACATCATCAATTGCTTCCCAAACCTCAAATTGGAATCACTTCAAGCTGCAATACCCTATTCCTTGCAATTTGTAGCAGATTCTTCAAACAAAGTCCAAATTAATTTTTGAAAAGGCCACTAGGATCTTTATGATTGGCTCTAGCTATGGTACAAATCTGGTCTTAGTCTATGACAAAGGCACACAATCGCGATCCATGTACCTCAGTGGTGGCAAAATGTGATGATACTTGACACACAACTTGCCCTTGGTACCCTGGCACTAGCTATATGCTTGTTTGTGTGGGTTGGACTTGGTTATACCAAATAAAAGTCAAACCCTAGGTCTATCTTGGTGAATTTTAGCTTGGGAGTGTTTCTGGCCCTTTTTGACCCACTTTTTGAACTCTTTTGGCTACCTTGCTTTGGGAAGTATTACTTCCAATAGTCTCTACTACAGGCTGATAAAGCTTTTGTCCAAAAACTCAAATGAGGTACACGGATCACAATTTATGTTCAATCACTTTTAGACCTAAAATTTAGCTTGTTGATTACTTATGCAGTTTACACTTTAAGGCAACATCAAGTCAAAGCTTTAAGAAGAATTCAAAGAAGACTACAAACCCTCAAGCTTTCAAAGGAAGCTTCACATAGAGCATTCAATATTTTTTAAAAAACTCAAAGAAAGGGGTTTTTCAAAGCTTTAAATTGTTTCAAATAAACCCATTTTGACATCCAAAAATCTTTCAAAGCATCAAGCTAAATTTTTTGTCAAGCCTAGGGTAAGACCGGGCGGCAGGCCAAGGGCCAGGACGGACATGTGGTTGAGGAGGCTCTATTACTAGCAGGCAGGGCCTATATAGGGCATGGTCAGGTGGGGAGTTGCATGCTCCGGTCCCCTCAGTCTTATATCAGTATTAGAGCTCAAGGGAGGGAGGAGCTATGGAGGAGGGGGGAGCCTTTCATGTTGTTTGCATACCTGGTTGCATGATCTCTCTCTCTCTCTCCCTCTCTCTTTCTCTCTCTCTCTCGGCGGGCTTGGGCGTGAAGGATCTCATGGAGGTATGGATGGAGAAGGCTGTGTGCAAGGCAGCTAAGCAAGAGGAAGATGAGGAGAGAAGAACCATGTGGAGGGCCTCTTGTGTTGGGGAGGAGTCAATAATGCATCCCACAATCACGTGAAGTGGCCCCAAATTATACTCCTCATGATGACCTTTCTGCATAATCATCACAAGGAAACACCCACATTGTGTCCTCGCTTACTCAAGTGCAAGTATTGACCCCATTTGACCTCTTGACGCCACTAAATGCCATCCGATGCAACTGCTTACCTCATGTCGTCGGCCCGCTGATAGCTTTCTCGAGAAGTTTTACGCGCTACCAACTCCTCATTATTATAGAAAAAACACACTGGTACTGGATGAAAATCAATGTACTATGTACACACTGTCCTACCTGTACACATGTGGGCCCCACGCAACCACCTGGCTCTGGAAAATTATCAATTCTCTATTTGATGTACCATGCATGTGTATGTACATATGCACTCCAAAAAAATCCTAACAACGGTATAATACCTACCCACACTCTGGAGTATGCTATGAGCATATCGCTTTGGGGAAGCTTTACCACTGTATGAAATGACCATTCAATGGGTGTTGCTATTATATCTAACATAAGTTGTAGGCAAATGTGCTCGGCATGGCCGACCACTTTTTACAGCCTAAGAAGCCGACACAGGTTTCTCTATTTTGGTGTTCTGGATTTGCATTTTTGCTAAGATATGATTCCTTGGAAAACTTTTCCAAAGTTTTTGTCGATCAAGACAAACCTATATGGTCAAGGACATCAATAATCAAGCGGACCAGCTTATGAGGTACATACCTTGCAAGTACCTTTTTTTTGTTTTCAATATGATGAACAATTTGACACAATTGATTCTTTGTGAATGCTCAACAAGGACGACAAGAATGACTTTTTCTTACACCGACACCTGTCAGTTGGAAAGAGTATCTGTAGCTATGAGCAATGGTAACATCCAAAGTGGGGCTACTGATATGTATCATGCTAAGACAAGACTTCCCATGTTTGGAATATGCTATGAGCATACAAAGTTGGGGGGGACTTCAAAAATTTGTGCAGGTTATTTCATTATGTGCCAAGGTGGCGTATATGGTGCATACGGCATATTCAAGCAAGTATTTATTTTAACAAATCATGACAAGTGGCCAAAGCAAAGAAACCAAGTTAGATAGTTTCAAGTTTTCTTATTTTTCTAAATTTTAATATCTAAGTTGGCCAAGATTGCCTATTGTACAAAGCAAAGTGCTTTGATAGCATTCATGTTGTGAGAAGCAAGGCTTCTAACCCGTGTCAAAATATTGCCATTGATTTGGATTCAACGACACTGGTACACAATTGTGGCACTTTGGCAAAGTAAGGATATAAGCTCACAATTTACTTATGACAACGGATCTCTGCTTGTGCAAGGCACTATGGCTCAATCTGTAGAGGCTATCATTGTTGCCAAGGGCAACACCTTGCATGCATGGCATGCCAATGAGGTAGAAAAAATTTCACCTCATTACCGTTCACGCTTTTTCGGATAACACCAACTACCCTGTCAAGGACGAGGTAATTTATGTTTATTCACATGCAAAAGTGTCATAATTAAGTCACCCTGGTACAATCATGACCACATACAAGGTAGGTGGGTCAAGATGTGACTTATGTTACCTCTCTATACAAGAGCGTTGTATAAGCACACTATTGTATGCTTATACGATAAGCTATGCCATAGCCATTGTCTGCATAGAGGCATATGCAGGTAGCATATAATACAGTAGATTAAGGTATTTTTCTTTAGCCCAACATTCTCTCTCTCTCTCTCTCTCTCTCTCTCTCTCTCTCTCTCTCTCTCTCTCTCTCTCTCTCTCTCTCTCTCTCTCTCTCTCTCTCTTTCCTAACTCTCCACGGAAAAAAAAGAAATTAGGCATGATTTTACTAAAATCGTTCTATGTCAATATGCTAACAAGAAGAGCTAAGAGACATATATTTTTGAATGACTAAGAGAAATTTGTTTGTAATCCATCATTGATTGTTTTTAAGATCGAACGATTCTCTCCAGATGTGTACCCATTAATTAGAATGGACAAGTAAGAGTCTTGTCATTACTCATTTTTTGGGTATTATTTTAGCACTACATACTTCAAGTGGAGGGAGCTCTTGCACTTTTCACACTACACAATGAGAATGTATGTGTGTGTGGGGGGGGGAGTATACCCCTCAAGAAGCCCCCCTACTTGCTTTGGTCCCTCCCTCCCCCCCCCCCCTTGAAGCTCATTGGACCCGTCCAAGCCTAGCCAATCACAAGCAAGAGTCATACCAAGCAACAAGGGTATCCTTGGGACAAGTGTCCTCATTTCCCCTTTAAGAGAGAGGGCTTGATAAATGCTAAAACAAATAATTATAATTTCCTAATTTATCATTGGACCCCTTGGGTGGCCAACCAATAGGCTTTAGGCACACCACGAGGGTAACCTAGCTAGGGGCTTGACATGTGTCCTACTTGCCGCTTGGGCAAGGGGTGCCCTTTGGTAGAGAGAGTGGTCAAGCAAACACCCCCCTCCTTGAATGGATTGCCCTCTCCTTGTAGGAATTTCTTTGACTTTTGTGCCACCTCAAGCCCCTCAACCTTGGGCCTAGTCCTCACCACAAGCTTGGCCCTTAAGCCCCTCAAGCTTGGGCTGAGTTCTCATCTCAAGTACAACCCTAGCATCTCAAGCATGACAAGCACCTCAAGCATTTCAATCCTCAATCACTTCAAGCATCTCAAACATCTCAATCATCACACATGACAAGCACCTCAATCTTGGGATGGTTCCCACCTCAAGCACAACCCTAGATTACCTAAGGTCAAAGGACTTTTAACACTAACTATTTGGAGGTCTTCAATGAAGCTAACCCTAAGTTCTTTATGCTCAATTGGTTAACCTTGCTCTTTGATAGACCATCTCTCATTTGGGACCCTTTACCATTGGCCCCATGCTGAGATAGATCTATAAGTACATGTCTATATCCTAAACCTTGTTCCCATTTATTCTTCCACATTAAATGATCAGTTTAATATGAGAAAATCATTTGGGTTGTTTAGATATTAGATTTTATGAAATTGCCTCTCTCTTGAAATCATAGGCGTCCTCCACTATGAGGTAGAAGAGATAAAGCCTTGATCATTAGAGTCAATATTACTTAGCGGGTAGAGGATCCATTTTTACCCTACGACATCTTTCCAAGATGGATGACTAATCCATTTGGTGCTTGGGAGACATAGCTACCGCAAGCATGTTTGCTCTTTAGTCCATTTCCATCTCCCAAGTAGAGTGACAAATTCTACTTGGTGTTTGAGAGACTCGTCATCACAAACATGATTCTAAGAATGCATACTATTTAAATTTGTGCACAATGAAAAAGAGAACTAGTCCTATAAGACAAAAACATTGGTCATTTAAAAGAAATTTGTACATTTTCTTACTCTAATATAGCATTGTAACCATTGAAAATGTTTATACTATCCTTAAGTTGTATCCCTTACATCCATCTAGCATCTTCAAAAGGATAATTTTTGAATTTAATAAGATACCGTTGGATAATCTTGCCATGTCGTAGTACCTTGTCTTCATGCCGAAGGATAGCTTGGGGTGGTAGCACCTCTTCTTGGTCTTCAACTTCGAGAGGGTCTTCAATAATTGGTTCACTTGGTGGCTCTCCTTTGTAGGGCTTAATTAGGCTCACATGAAAAGCATTTTGTGTGAGACAATGGTTGGGCAACTTGAGTTGTTAAGCCGTTTCATTGATAGGCTTCAAGATTTGGAAAGGACCATAGTATCTTTTTGCTAGCTTAGCAAAATACTTTTGATGGCCCTTAGGATTTTTGCTCGTCGTTTGCCTCAATCGAGCATTAGGAAACTTAAGTAAGACCCAATCATTTTATTTGAACATTAAGGCCCTTCTGTGCTTGTTAGCAACAACTTTTTTCCTTTGTTGAGAGGTGGATATAGCCTCCTTAATCTTTTGAAAAGTTTTTTGTAGGTCACGGCTATACTCATCGACAGCGAAGATCTTCCCATGTCTTTGAGTAGCAAGGGACTTTTAGGTCTTTTCCCATTGTGAGCATTGATCTACTTATGTAACATAAGTCTTTAGTAGATCGAGTATTGTAAGTTTGGCTATCTCACTTGGCCGTCCGTTTGTGGGTGATAGGACGAAGAGAAACTCAATCTTGTTCCTAGATTTTCAAAGAGACCTTTTGAGAAATTACTGGTCATTCTAGGATCTCTATTTGAAACGATGGATGTTGGTAATCCATGGTGTTTGAAAATCCGTGATATGAAGAGAGTTTCCATTTGGTGTGCCTTAATAGTCTGACAGGAATAAAGTGTGCTTGCTTGCTAAACTTGTCGACTATTGTCCAGATTCCCGTATTCCCATGGATAGACTTGGGTAATCCAAAGATGAAACCCATGGATATACTCTCCCATGGTGAATTTGGGATAGGCAATGGCTGGAGTAATCCAGGTTGCTTCCCTCTATCATACTTGGTCTTTTGGCATACTACATGTTTTGAAACATACTCTTGTATGTCCACTTTCATGGTAGGCCAATAGAAATATGTCTCTACTCCTCGGAGAGTAGGTTGAATGTCTCTATGCCCCTCATAGGGAGGAGCATGGGATTCATACATAACTTTCTCATCACAAAGGGAATGGGTAACACATAGCCTATTGCTGTTGAGAACATAACCATCCTGCAAGGTGAATGGTTCCTCTTTCTTCCCCAAAGCAAGGGTTGACATTATGTCTCTAAAGTCATGGTCAATAGCATACTCATCTATCATAGAAGAGAGATCGTTGTGAGTGGCTATAGACACCACATTAACTTTTGGTCATTGTGAAAGTGCATCAGCCACTTGATTGTGTTTACTAACAACATGAGCAATATGGAACTTAAATTGCGAAAGAAAATTTTCCCACCTCATCTGTTTGTCGGAAAGCCTTGTTTGCGTCATGAAATATTTGAGACTTTGGTGGTTGGTTCGTAGAATAAATGGAGTCCCCAATAAGTAGTGCTTCCATGTGTCTAGGGCATGTAGAACAGCTAAGAGATCCTTCTCATAAATGCCCAAGACTCATTTGTCCATATTGAGCCTTTATCTCTCATATGCTATGGCATGCCCTTCTTGAAGCAAAACTGCTCCAAGTCAATCACCACAAGCATCACATTGGACCTCAATGGCTTTGAGAGATTCAGAAGCATGAGGACTAGTTGGGAAGTAAGTTTATCTCTTATCAAAAGAATTTTTCTCCTTAGCAGTCGATACATACTTAATGTTCTTCTTAGTTAAGTCATGTAGTGGTTCTGCTATTTGAGAGGATTTTGCTATGAAGCATCTATAGTATGCACACATACCAATAAAGCTTCTTAGCTCATGTAGATTCCTTGGATTAGGCCATGCTTTTATTACCTCTAACTTTGATGGATCCATACTGATACCATGTTGAGAGATAATATGACCTAGGTATTGAATCTCTTGAAGGAAAAATTTGCTTTTCTTTTGGTTGAGAAAAAGCTTGTTCTCCCTTAGTGCTTGAAAAATCACTTGGAGGTGTTGCTTATGTTCCTCCAAAGACTTGGAGTAGATGATGATATCATCAAAGAATAGTATAGTAAATTTGTGGTAGGGTCTAAAAATTTTCTCCATTAGACGATTAAACGTGGCTGGTGCATTAGTCAAGCCAAAAGGCATGACCCAATATTCATAAATACCAAATGTTGTGCAAAACACAATCTTTAGGATATATCTTCATCCACTATCGTTATTTGATGATAGCCACTTTTAAGCTCAATCCTATTGAAGTAGGTAGAGCCTTGTAGATTATCAAACAGATCTTCTACTCGAGGAACGTGAAATCTGTTTTTGATAGTGATATGATATAGTGCTCGATAGTCCACACACATACGGTATGTACCATCTTTCTTTTGCACTAAAAGGATTGGAGAACAAAAGGGAGAGGAACTAGGCCTCACCATCCCTTTGTCTAGCAATTCCTGTACTTGACTCATGATCTCCTCTTGGTGAGCTTGAGAAACTCGATAAGGAGGCTTGTTAGGCAGTGAGCTTCCTGGAAGGAGCTCAATGCGATGGTCATCATCCCCTCATTTTGGAGGTAAGTCCATAGGGATATCATCGATGAATACATCTTGGAATCCTTTTAGAAAATTAGACAAGTATAACTCTTCTTGATTCCTACAATTTATATTTGACGAAACATTAGGATCTTTTAGGGATTATTTGACAAAAATCATATACGCAAAAATTGAGCTCTTCATTGATTTATCAAAAGAAAGAGGATTTACAAGTGGTATAGAACGATCACAGTCATTAGCATCTATATACATGTTCTTTCCCCTACAGATGAAGTAGATTCTCCTTTCAGGGAACTTCATGTTGGTAGCCATGCGATCAAGCCATGGTGCGCCTAGGATAGCATCCTCATGTTGGAGAGGAGAGATGAAAAAGTCTTCTTTGTTGACATAGCTTTGAACATGAAGCCTCAACTTCCCAATCAAGGGAGTAACGTTGGTTTGTTGTCCCTTGAAAGCTGTGTCAGCCGTTACAATGTCTCCCATCTCAAAATCTTGATTGGCCAACTTGGTGGCCAACTCTATTGATATGAAGTTGTGAGTAAAGCCAGGGTCAAACAAGATGAAGGCATTATGATCCCTTACCTTTCCCCAAGCATAGGAAAGAGATGATCCTTTGAAATGAGCATCCTCTTTTGGAGTTTCGATGGTGGAAGCCCTAGGAGTCTCATTGCAAGCATTTTTCTTGGGGCAAGAACGATAGCCATGTCCTTGATCCCCACACTTAAAACACTTATGGTCCTTGCGGAAAGCTTCAAGCTCCTTAGGAGAGAGTTTTTTTTTGCCTTTGTAAACTCCTTTCTCCTTGGACCGATTGTTTTTGTTGTTATTGAAAGTTACTTGGGAAGAATTTCGGGCATCGGTTTTCCCCTTTGCATCATTTTTATCTTTTTTTCCATGGGCTTGACATTTCGTCTAGCCCCTTGTTGGAAATTTATGTATGAAGCAACCATGGTGTGATGGACCAGGATGTTCAGAGTTGATGTATTCGGCCATCTCTTCATGTAATCCCACATAGAATTGTTGCTTTCGATCGGCAAAGTCTATCTTTTGGAGGACAATAGCCTTGAGATGTAAATCCCAAAACTTGTCTACATATTTGTGGATAGACTCATGGGAGAGAAGCTTCAAACTACACCATTCAGTGAGCCTTTGTCCTTTGCATCTTACAAGGAATTTCTTCATGATGGAAACTCGTAGAGTTTTCCATGTCTTTGGGGCTTCACCATTGCCACGAAGGCTAGCCCACCATTGACGAGCTGAGTTTTGGAAGTGCATAGCTACATGGTGTAGCTTGGAGGACTGTGTAAAGCCCTCGTCTCCAAAGGCCACATCAAATTTTTGGATGAAGGGAAACTCTTTGTCAGTAGCACCAAAGGTGCCATCATAGATGAGAAAACAAATACTCTCCCTCTCCTGTATTCTCTAAGAGAATAGCCATAGATTTCATCAAAAGAGGATGAAGGCAAAGAAGAAGGAGAAGAGGGTGACCTCTTTCTTGCCCTTTTCTTCCTTTGTTTCCTCTCTTCCCTTTTAGAGTGATGAGGAGAAGGAATGTGTGTTGATATTTTCCTCTTGGGAGGAGTTGTCGATCGTCTAGACCGCCTTCTTCGCGGAGACACATCTTTAGAGGAACTTAAAGTTTCCTTGATTTCTTGCTCTTTGGATTCCTCCTCTCGTATGGGAGAGAGTATTTTCTTGGGGGTCTCATCAAGAGGCCTCCTAAGCTCTCTCTCCTCTTGGAGAGGAAGGGAAATCCCATAAGCACGAAGTTGTTGAGTAACTTCGGCTTGCAAAGCAGGGTTGCTCATAGCTTGCTGCAACCTAGTAACAAGATAATTTGACAAACATGGGGGCATCATCATTAGCACCTTCATGTGCAAAATCAAAGCTATCAGTGTTCATTATAGTCTCTTGGTTATTGTCTGCAATGTAAACAAAATTTGTGTTAGTACTTAGTGTATGCTTTGGCAATTCAAAATCTTAGTTGCCACTCCTCTTAGCCTTTGAAAATCGGCTCTTAAATATCTACACCCACGGCTCAAAGTGGTTAAATATAGGGAGTAGTGGAGTGGGTCTAATCTTGCAGAGTTGCCAAGGGCTAGCTCCTTTTGGACTTATTATGCCTCAATAATGATAAAGCCATAGGCAAGTCTAAAAAGACTTATTATGACTTATTATGGCTCAATAATGATAAAGCCGTAGGAAAGTCTAAAAAGACTCCATTATTAAGTCCAAAGCTCCTGAGGTGTGCACCATATCCCACATAGTAGGCTCAAATAAACTGATAATAGATCCCAGTCCCACTTACCCTAATATAATTAACAAAATCAACCATTTATAGGCTACTTAAGGACCTCTCTTCTCAAGCAAGAAAAGAAAAACCAAATGCTTTGATACCAATGTAATGGAATTGGGCTATTACCTTTGAGAGTAGAAAAAATTAGATAAGTACTTTTATGAAATTACTTTGTGAGCATAGCGGGTGTACTTAATTGATGGTAGCAACATAAACACAAGATTTAGTTAACTTTGCATGAACAATACCTTTGCAAGGGAGAGAGTTTAGAGAACATGACAACATTTGAGGACCGGATTTATGTGTAGCCGGCAGTCCCCCCTCTGATAGGCATTTGCATTATAGATTCTCCCCGCAAGAGAGACTTGTTACAATACAATCTTTGTGTTCCTTGTGACCTAGGTGATTCAATGAAGGTGGAAAACTTCATGCATCACGAGCATAACATAAACTTTGTGTAAAGCATTAACTATCCCAAGCCTCAGTACCAAGATCTCAAACACCTTTGAAGGTGGAGAGATCTAGCAGGGAATGACGGTAGGGAAGAGGAAGAAGAAACATTTCATAGGAGAAAGAATTAGTTCCTCACTTATCATCACTCTTCTTGCTAGCATACATAATAGAATAGTAGTGAAGATGGAGAAGATGGCGAGCTTAAACATTGAAGCATGGATCTTGGTTGGATTTGCATTCCATAGCCAAGAGTGTTGGTGTAGGCTCTCAACCTCTCAACTTGCTTGGAGAAGGAGAGGCATCTCTTTCACTTTGCACACTACACAATGAGAATGTGTGTGTGTGTGTGTGTGTGTGTGGGAGAGTATACCCCTCAAGCAAGGCCCCTACTTGCTTTGGTTGACCCCCCCTTGTAGCTCATGCTTGAAGCTCATTGGACCCCTCCAAGCCTAGCCAATCACAAGCAAGAGTCATACCAAGCAGCAAGGGTATCCTTACGAGACAAGTGTCCCCCTTTACCCTTTGATAGAGAGGTCTTGATAAATGCTAAAACAATTAATTAAATTAACTAATTTATCATTGGACCCCTTGGGTAGCCAACAATAGGCTTTAGGAACACCATGAGGGTAACTTAGATAGGGGCTTGACATGTGTCCTACTTGCCTCTTGGGCAAGGGGTGCCCTTTGGGAAAGAGGGTGGTCAAGCAACCACCCCCCCTTCTTGGATGGCTTGCCCCCTCCTTGTAGGGATTTTATTTGACTTTTGTGCCACCTCAAGCCCCTCAACCTTGGGCCTAGTTCTCACCACAAGCTTGGTCCTTAAGCCCCTCAAGCTTGGGTTGGGTTCTCACCTCAAGTAAAACCCTAGCATCTCAAGCATGACAAGCACCTCAAGCATTTCAATCATCAAGAACTTCAAGAATCTCAAGCATCTCAGTCATCCGGCATGACAAGCATCTCAATCTTGGGTGGGGTTCCCACCTCAAGCACAACCCTAGTTTACTTAAGGTCAAAGGCCTTTTAACACTAACTATTGGAGGTCTTCAATGAAGCTAACCCTAAGGTCTTTATGCTCGATTGATTAGCCTTGCTATTTGATAGACCATCTCTCATTTGGGCCCCTTTACCATTGGACCCTTGTTGTGATAGATCTATAAGCACATGTCTATATTCTAACCCTTGTTCCCGTTTATTCTCCCACATTAAATGATCAATTTAATATGAGAAAATCATTTGGGTTGGTTAGATATTAGTTTTTATGACAACACCCATGGTTACGTGTGCAATATTACTTGAATTTCACTAATTTTTTATTAATGTTCCTAGGCCTTTGCAAGCAGGAAATTTAGGCAGGTGCCTTTGACTACAGGTAAGTGAACACTATGTTCAATCTCCAGGTATAGATTTAATTTGGTTTTATTTTTTTAAATATTTCTTTGTTTAATTTTCTAAGTAGGAGGCATAATTAACTTCTATGTTTTCATCCATTTTTTCTCTTGAGAGAGATGACAAGGTCATGTGAGAGCCAAGAATTTTGGGCCGTAGTGTCCTAAATATATTTCTACATTTTGCACGGTTTTGTTTGGCACATGTTGTAACATGGGATACAACATGGTCTAGGAACTTAAGGAGTCCAATTTAGCCATTGTTGAGTAAAGATAACAAGGGTCCCTCTTACTCATGTTGTATAGTGTTCACATTTATCTCCACACACAAGTACACCTCAAACTTGAAGCATGTTCTTTTTTCAGATATCCTTTTTTTAGACATATTCCACAAGTGGATAATATAAGTCTCTAGAACTGACAATGGTGCCTGTCATATCAATTATGTGTCGCAATAAAGTCCCTAGATGTTGGTCAAATTTGTTTTCTAGACCATTTTTAGCACGACGTAGTAGGAACAATTTCTATGCCCAAAAAATGTGGATACATAGAATGACTTGTTAAGGTACAAGTGTTGTTAAACAACTCTAGCGGATGGTTGTATATACATGTAGCAAGGCTCTGTGCTATTGATGAACACGTTTCATTGGTACTAGGTGTGATCAATTTTCACATTCAATTATGGTCCAATGTCAGGTCAAGGGACCAGGTCAAGGGCCAACCTAGGGGGCTCATGAATATGCAGGTTCGGATTTGTTTTTGCTAAATGCATGCACACTAGGTGTTATGGGCCCTAGTGTAGCAAAGGCTGATTTGGAGCAGCATGCATATTCATCACATTAGTTGCTTATGAAGCATTTTGCACTCTATGTGCAATATCTCTATGAGATTACTTTTGGTCCTTGGATCTACCAATCACCAATGGAGGCCATGGCTCAGTTTGGGGGCTTGTATATTTTCTAAGTTAACCAAGATGGTTAATCATGACATTGTTCATTCCTCATGGAAATATTGTATGACATTATGATCCTTGTTTACTAGTCATTTTGGAAGATTTTCTGTAAATTGTGGGGAAATACACCTCAGTATTATCCAAAGAGGAATCTTGTGCTAAAGGATATGTGAAGCGCGTATGTTAGCACCAAGCAATCCAATTACAAAGCATGCATTTCTCTAGTTGGAGTTTGCTTACCATAAGGTAATCAAACATAAGCACGTACATTAGCACCAAGCAATCCAATTACAAAGCATGTATTTCTCTAGTTTGAGTTTTCTTACCATAAGGTAAAACATGTTTGTGACTAGGTTTAGTCTCTTCATGGGTAAGTTAGGTTCTCAACCTTGACCACTAGTTATGGTGGGGTTGCTTATTGATGCACTGAGATAACAAGTCAAGGACTTACACTTTGCTAATGAGTTATGTTAGCCAGTTACTTTCATGGAAAGTGAAAAGAGGTACTCTTTCAGGTACATCTTAGTTGCGATAACTCATTTAGCATACTCATACGAGTTCTAAATGGAGTCTACACGCTACATTGAATATAGGCCGATCACACAAGACGGTTGCAAAGGGAAAACAATGTGAAAAATCAAGATGCTATTCTTGGTTTCATTGAACCTCCTACTAAACCATGTTCCAATCAAATGAACAATTGGATCTATGAAGCATGTCACTGTGGAAAACATTAGTGTTCTTATGAAGATACATCCACTTTTGTTTTTAAGGAAAAAACCGCTTCTCCAAGAGGGGAGTAATGTCAGGCCTAGGGTAAGACCGGGCGGCACGTCAAGGGCTAGGGCAGACATGCAGTCAAAGGGACCCTATTATTAGCACGCAGGGCCTATATAGGGTGTGGTCGGGTGAAGAGTTGCATGCTTCAGTCCCCTCAGTCTTATATTCTTCCCAAGCCTCAAAATTCCTTCGGAAACCTAGAGATAAAATTCAACAAATAACTTCAAGGCTTCTCTCAAGCATTCAAAGGGATCAAGGCCTCAACTTCCCCAAGCTTCAAGGAATTTATCTCTCAATAAATTCTTGTAATTTAAAGTTTAAATATTGTAGCCATGGCACAATCGACTGCAATGTATGTCCAAGTTCTCATTTAGGGAGATGATATCGCCTTGTGCACATGTGAGGAGATAGATGTTGTCCTTGGAGAGTCTCCAAGTTAAAAGATCACTCTAATTGAGCACTATGAGAGAAAAGAAACATCAATTTTTAAAGGGGAGGAACACCATCAACCAATTGTGCATCTAGCTTTTCATTTCCTGGTTTTGCATTTAGATTTCCATTTCCAAGCAGTGCATTTAACCTTTCATCTAATTAAAATTTCAAGAAATGCTACAATCCCGGGCACTTAAAGGATTTCTGGAGGTTTAAAGCATGTAGCAGAAATAGCAACATCCACACAATAGCAATGTAGAAGGGATGAATATGAAGCCACTGTCCACTTGGCAGTGACAATGGTGACTTGTATGAAAAATATGGGTGAGCCCCAACCTCATTCTTTGGAGTCATCTTGGTGGACATCTTGATCCTAAGAGACTCGTGCTCAAGCAGAGGTGTCTTTAGTCTTCATGGCACCATAGTTCAAAGAGTCATTGTAACTTGTGTAGTCCGGTCTTCTTGATAGCCGATCGCTTTGTAGTTGGTTACTATTCTAGTCCAAGGGGAGGTTTTTTAGGTTTGTGGCCTTTGGCCTAGCACCGACAACTAGAATGTTGAGAATTATCTCTTGAACAACCAATAGTTTAGTCAGCAAGTAAGCATGTGAGGTACATGGCTTAGCACATGTGGCATGTGAGTTGCACAAGAGTACAAATGCCATCCTAGTCAGCGTAGACTTTTCACGTCATATGGAGACACTCTTGACCTTTGGAGAGTTTCCCCTTGACCATTGGGAAAAGGTACATGTGACCCTTGAGAGGTGCATCTAGCCATATGATCTACTATATAAGTAGCTAGTTCTTGCACACACTTTCTACTCTCACCCAAATCAATCATTGTATGCATGTTGTTAGTTTATCATCAACCAATCATTGTATGCATGTTGTTTGTTTACCATGTTTCAATCATTCCAATGGTATGGTTTGAGTACATCTCATTTATCGAGCAACTTTGTCTTTAATGTCAAACGAGGAATTATTTTATGATTTTCTTACAATGTGGTGGGCAAGAAGCAATTAGCAAATAGATAGATCAACCTCTACCAATGCTATCAATGATCACTGGGAAGGAAACATAATAATAATGTGAAAAGAATTTTGGAACCCAAGGAAAGAGCTAGAGATTTCACTTAAATGTACCAATAGTTTTTGTGCCATGTATTATAGGACTTTTCTAGATGTCTTGCACAGTCTAGAGCCAAACAACAACTTGAATGAGATTACCATGGAATATCCTCACATTGTGCAACAAACATAAGAGTACCAAGAATAATGATCAAGGTGAGATATCATTGCAATCAATTTGAACAAGCTTCATCTTAGCAATGATTTTCATGTTCGTAATGTCCATGTTTTTCCCCGAGAGATCCTTGCAACTTTGCACTAATGTACCATTGGAACGGATTTCAAACAACCTCAACCAAGATAAACGATAAAACAGGATGTTGAAGTGGTGGTCCTTAAAGATGGCAAGAATTCAATTATCAAACCGGTGCCAACGCTATTTTTTTTCTCTAATCTTATTGAAGATAAAAAAGAAATATGGGGATATTCTTCCATAACTTTTAGAGACTCTAATTTGTGAGCTTATGTAGGCTTTCAATGATAAATACTTTGTCACTTGTAACTATCCACCGGTTGTCAAATATGTCATATTTGACAAACCTTTGGACATAGCACATCATTCTTGCACTCTCATGGCAGTTCTCATGTCATGGATGGGGGATCACCCCACACAATGTGAACTAAGGTGTTTGAAGGATGGGGACAATAATGGGTGTAGAAGGGATTTTCCTCCCATGAAGCAAATCACCAAAGGGGTGTACATTCCAAAGTACATATACACAAAGAATAGATATATGGCTTGACACTCGCTTGAAAAGAGGACAATAATAGAGATGTTTGAAGCTATATGAATTTCAAAAACAAAGGGGGAATGTAATACTACTCTATCCAATGTAAGGTTGATAGGAAAATCACCACTCTCGAGGTTGTACCATCTCTATTTGTTCAACATAAGTTTGGATATTGTGTATGATGTGATGCACATTCTTGCACTAAAACTTTTCAAGAATTTTACTAAACAAAGGTTTCTAAAGGCTAGAAATGGCATGAAAATGGAAATCACTCATGCAATGAATGAAGTTCTTACTGCGATTCCTCGAACACTTCATAGAAGTGGACGATGGCCTTTACATGCTACTAGACAACATGAAATTGTTATAAAAGAAGAACATCAAAAAAATTATCCGATGGTGTGTACCACACATTTTAAATAACGTTCTAGAGATTGCGAAGATGTTGAGAGATGTGGGTATGATTTTGGTTGACATACTTATATGTTCTACAACGACAACGTACTTATGGTTGGACTTTGGATACCATCAATGCTACCCAAAAACTACTTTCATCATGGTGAATTATTATGGACAATGAGGGATGAGAAATTGCTTCTCCTCTAGAGCATGTGGTAGGTTTGTATATCTATAGTGACCACAACTATAAAAAGCACTCCTTATATTTCATGGAAATATAAATTAACATCAATCTTTGTATATAGGTTTTGGAGAGTTTCTTGATGACATAATATGCCACGGTAGCCATGATGGGCTTTGGCGCTACTAGTTTGAGTGAAATGTATTGGGGATTGTAGAGATTCCAACAAATAATAGGTTGAAAGAGTTAAAATACACTCAATATCATAATTGAGTGCTTTTATCCACGAACCTTGCAACAACTACAAATTGAGAAGGATGGAATTTCTTCTATGGAGAGGATACTCTCAAGCATACATTACACTCTTTTATTACTACAAGGTTTTCTCTAAAATCGATAAAAAAGCCTCTTTTGTTAACATGATCCTGTTAAAATTTTAACATTTTGGCAATTAAAAAACCCATTCATTTGAATTCACGTGGTAAGTTACAAATCTAAAAGGTGAACCCCTCGAGGGAATTTCTTTCTCTCCTTTGAAAGCAACAAGAAGGGATCTTGAAGGTTTGGAGATGATTTCTTTGAGGTGCTATCATGGGGCCAACAATATATTCATCTAGAGTGTTTTTATTACTCAAAAACATTAGGAGGACAATGGGGTCTAGGAGGGCCTCTTTATTTGGCAGTTTAAGGGAGTCAAATCTCTTGTATTAAGAAAGCAATCAAAGAGTAGTTTTTGAATTCAAACAAGAAAAACGGCTAGTTTATTTGAATTTAAAATTTTCCCTCAAAATGAAATTTGAAATCTATCGGGCAAAACCATATCATGTAGCATATCTACGAAAAGAGCTCGGTATGTAGATTATAGATCTCTAATCTCCGCTCAAATCAGGTACCACATGTAGGAGTTATGGAAGGCCAAAAATCATAAAGTTGTCCACCCTCTTTTTTGGGAGGAAAAGTGCATTCTTTGACCACTCTTACACCTCTCTTACACACCCACCATTCTTGCACACATGGCGTTCATCTATTTGTCAAAATTTTAATCACCTCTATAATCTCATGGCAAATAAAGAGACCCTCCTAGACCCCATCCTCTTCCTAATGTATACATATGCTGCCAGGGATATGAAGAGAAAGACGATGTGTTGGTCGAATTAGGCACCAATACCAATTCAGAGCATCAAAATAAACCAAGGGCTAAATGCAAGATTAGCATTTC
The DNA here is from genome assembly GCF_014529385.1 of Adiantum capillus-veneris. Taxonomy (NCBI): domain Eukaryota; kingdom Viridiplantae; phylum Streptophyta; class Polypodiopsida; order Polypodiales; family Pteridaceae; genus Adiantum; species Adiantum capillus-veneris. The sequence goes on along the minus strand of NC_140959.1, from coordinate 50,205,563 downwards.
TTGTCCCCTCAACACAACAGAGGCATTGAATTGTTTTTGATTGGGGAGTTTATAAATACAAGCAATGGAATAGATGCTCTTCAAGTTGAAAAGGTGATTGGATCCGTGATGTAGATTTTGCTTTAAAAGAACAATGGCTTTGATCAACATATGCTACTACACAAGTGCTTCTTTTTACCATTACACAATACACAAAACAAGGTGATATATGACATGAGTGACACCAGTTTTCAAAATCAGTTTGCTACAACTTGGAAATGCTAGATGTGCATGGCCATGCATGGAAATAGGGGATGCAATATTGATTGTAAGAAGATCCTCCATGTCTACTCCATCTTTCAAGGTTGCTCTCATGGTCAATATTGGTGCACAAAAAAAATAAATCAATCGAGCTAGGGTTTTGAGGAGAGATCCAACCACAAATTATAGGAATGTTCAAGGAAAAAATACGTGGCAAGATGTGGAAACATGTTTGGAGATGATTCCTGGATGGTCTCCAATTCAGAATGCCAATGACGAAGATGCCATGCCTGCTTGTTTTAAGAAGGGGACATGAATTTTTTTTATCAAGGTCTTTCATTGTAGCACTCAATATTCCAACCTTTCAAGAGTTTTCCTCTTTGGAAACCTCAACTTAATGAGTGCTTTTGTATATAGCAAGTGGATACTCATTTTGGTGAAAGCGGCACACATTTTGTCTTAGTTTTAGTTCTTGTGTTACTGTTACGATAAGAAACCATGTCTTGAAGCATAAAATTAAGTAGCCATATTTGTTAATTTGGTGTCACTAAGCGTTCCAAGTATAATATAGCACCAAAATCTTAGTTGAAGTCTCTATAGTATACCATTCTCTCTCTCTCTCTCTCTCTCTCTCTCTCTCCCCCCCCCCCTCTAGTGAGAGAGAAAAAGCTACCATTCTCTCCCCCCTCTCTCTAGTGAGAGAAAGCTGGAGAGAGAGAGAGAGAGAGAGAGAGAGAGGGAGAGAGAGAGAGAGATTTGTGCTTACCTTAATGTAGAAAAGATATGAAAAAGAGGAGATATATATGTCATTATTTTTTGTAGTACTTCTTTAGAAGTGAAAAAAAAACCAAGCCATGAAAAATAGATAATGCCAAACTTGAATTTGGTATGCATGGGCAAAGCTCCAAACATTGCCTCTATGCATTGCCCACCCATATGAAAGGCACCCCCCTGACATCGCATTGTTGTGGTTTCCACAAGAGCTCATGCGGAAGCTCTTCACCACAACGTCGGACGATGTGAAGATGATGGATATCACATCGATGCCAAATGTATTCATGTGTTGAGGTAGAAGCCATTTTGAGATGGCTTCCTCAAAAGGTTCAGAGATATGTGCACATGTCAGGCCCTTCCCAAAGTTGTATGAGCCCAAAGTTGTATGAGCGGTTAGAGGTAGTGTAGTATAGATTGAGAAGAATAGAGGCATGGGCATGCAAGGAATTGGTGTAGATGGAGAAGCCATTCCACCAAGAAGCCATAGTGGAAGCTCCAACAACTAGCCTAAATATCCATCTTGGAAGGAGGAGATGAAGTCGATGATGACAGCCTACTGGGAGGCAGAAAAGGAGCCATACCAAAAGAGGTGCAAAATGAGGTCCAAAGGGCTTGTGATTAGGAGTAGGCCACCATGGTAGGCTACAATTACTTATTGATCCTCATGGAAAAAAATTAATTGAAAGGAAAAAATAGTTATCGTGAAAAAGAGTTGCTTATAAGTGTGGGGCTCAAATAAGAGTGAGTTAAGTTTGCATATGAAAATATTGAAGGTTGTGAATGTGTGAAAAAATTCACTTGTATTGAACAAATTTACATTCAAAATGCTACAAGAAGGAAAGAAAACATACTCATCTGGTACCAAAAAACTACAAGAACTCGTTTAAGGTATAAATGTTTACAAGTAAGAAAGTTGCTAATTCTACCTAGAAATTTCTTTTCCATTGCTAGAGAAAAGCATAGTTATTTTTTCCACTGCAAAATAAAGAATGTAGGAAAAAAGCGATGTGTAAAAACCACTCAATTTACATCCAAATGATAATTATTTAACTTTAAAAAATAGTGATTCACACTCCAGAGTGACAAAAGTGATATTTACACTTAATTTTCACAGGTATAAAAATGTCTAAAGCTTGTAGTGTGAGGCCAAACTTTGTCAATGTCTTCTAGATAGCACATGCAAAAAAAACATACGGGTTATATTTCACACGAAATTTTGGACAAATTCTCACAATGATTCCCACATTGTGACTTACCTCAACATCATGAGCTTCTGTGAGGGAGGCACTGCTAGCTAGGTACGATTGGGGGCAGGGGACTGCCAGCCCGATGGGGGGGCCGGTGGTCCCCAGCCCCCAATCGTGCCTAGCTAGGTATGCGATGCCTCTCGAGTAGAAGCTCATGATGTTATTTATTGTATGAAAAACACTGGAAAAGACTCCGTTTTCCTACATGAGAAAATTTCTAAATCTTCTTGTGTTTGTTGTTGATTTAAACAGGCAATTGAGGATCATTTCCTCAAGGGGAGGGACACATGTGTTGTGAGAGACAAGATTTCTTTTGAAGTGTATGTGTGTGGTTGGAGAGGATGAGGTGTAGGGGAGTTGCATGCTCAATTATTCACAATAAAAGAGGGACACCAATCACCATGTTTAAGTTGTAGATAAAGGGAGAGGCATGAGTGGGTCTACGACAAGAGGTTTGCATGCGTGAAGTGTGAGTCACTTTCTCACGCAAAGAGAGGCATGCAAAATTCGCAACCACCGCCGTAAAAAAATGCCATCTTTTTTGTATTTTGGTTCTATTAAAACTTTAAAAGGGTGCTAGTCCTTTGTGATATAGGGGGCTATTCACATGGTGTGGCACGAGCATAGTGGGTGCCTTCGGATGTCGTAAGCTCCAGATTATAAGAAAAACTTTAAAAAAAATTTAAGGTTACCCTTATGCCATGTTAGTCCCTCTTCTATTTTCTTCTTCTTCCATCCTCCTTATAATCTCTTTGGAATTGGGATTTATTTCTACATATTCAAATCTCCCTCTTATTATTTTTACGACCTTAAAATTTTTAGCTTTTCCTCTTCTTCTTCTTCTTATTATTATTATTAAGAATTGACATCATCAGAGCCCATCTCTTCAAACCAAAGGATTATTATGGATTTAAGAGCTCTTTCTTCTTCTTGCTCATCAATGTCATGGAGACTTGAGAGTCAGTCTTCTTGAGTTTCCTATAGGAAATCACTAAGGAGATTCTGGAAAGTCTTGGAAGATCTTGGAAGAAAATTCTGGAAGACTCTAGAAGATAGCATCATCGCTTATGACATCACTTGCATCATCATTGATGTTATCGCTTGTGTCATCATCTACATCATCCTCTATGTCATTGCCTTGCATCATTGCTTGTGTCATCGCTTGCATCATCACTAATGTCATCACCTATGTCATCATTTGCATCACTATTGATGCCATCGCATGTGTCATTGCGTATACCATCGCCTGCATCATCGCCTATGTCATCGTTTTCATCGTCACTAGAATAATCTAGAAGGTTCTAGATGTTTTTAGAAACTTTTAGAAGAATCTAGAAGGTCCAAAATACTATAGAAGGTTCTAAAAGTATCAAGAAGATTCTAGAAGTTTTTAGAAACTTGGAGAAGATTTTAAAAGAATCTAGAAGTTTTTGCAAAGCTCTAGAAAATTGAAGAAGGATCTAGAAGGTTCTAGAAGAACTAGAAGGATCAAAAAGGTTCAAGAAGATTCTAACCTTCTCAAGAAGAACCAAAAAAGTTCTAACCTCGTCAAGCACTAGTATAAATAGGGATCTTGGGCCACAAGTCCCTCAGTCTTGCCAAACTATTATGAGCGCGTCTAGAGATAGAAGGGAGCGAGAGAAGAGATGCTCACAATGTACAAGAGCTTGAGACTTGATTATAAAGACTACAAGACTTGCTACTTGATAAAGAAACTTAAACTTGATTACAAATAATACTTGATTAAGAGGACACAATACAAGACTTGGATTACAAGACTCGAGTACAAGACAAGGCTTGATTGCAAAAGGACAAGACTTGAACACAAGACAAGAACTAGGAGAGGACGTACCTCGCACGAGTCTCACAACTACTTTTAGAAGATTCTAGAATATTCCCGATCCTTCTAGATTCTTCTAGAGTCTTTTAGTGACGATGCAAGCGATGACATAGGTGATGATATAGGTGATGACACATGCGATGACATCAACGATGATGCAAATGATGACATAGGCAATGACATCAGTGATGACACAAGAAGCGATAATGTAGGCGATGACATAGACGATGATGTAGATGATGACAAAAGCGATGACATCAATGATGATGTAAGTGATTTCATAAGCGATGATTCCATCTTCTAGAGTCTTCCAAAACTTTCTTCCAAGATCTTCCAAGACTTTCCAGAATCTCCTTAGTGATTTCTTATAGAAAACTCAAGAAGACCGACTCTCAAGCCTCCATGACAATCAAACTTGATGGAAAAAAAAGTTCAAACTTCTTCTTCTTTTCCCTCAAGTTCCAATTTGTCCTATTTATTACAAAATTTGATTCATACTAGTGTACATTCTCTTGTCTTCCAATATCTTCACTATAAGGCCAAGGGCAACCTAGGGGGTCACGGACCTAGGCCAAGGGCCTATACTACTCATGCGGAGTGGGGATCCTAAAGAACGCTAGTAGAAGCCTATATATAGGGTGGTAGGGAGGTGGATCTCAGAGTCAATCCCCTAGGTTTCACACTGCTCTCAGAGCTTCAAGCTATTGAGGGATAAGCAAGGCGTGGTCTGTCTCTAGGATGGCATGCCTTGCATGCTCATGCAACCTGTGGAGAAGGGGGCCGTGGAGATGAAGAAAATTTTGTGCATGAATTGTCCCTACACACACACAAAGAGGGAGGAGGACATGCACTGAATGGGTGGATTTCAGTCTCTAACGTTTTTCCCTGACCTATTGCTCACTTTTTGCTTCTTGAGCTCGGCTTGATTCGGTCTCTACAGACCCTTGTGATTATATTTGACCTCAATCTCACCCACTCCTTGCTGTTGTGCATCATGAGAGCTTCACAATTCACACTATATGGTTATTTTTTTAACCTTATTGGGAACCCAAAGTTCCCAAGCTCCCTTTCCACACAAGGGCCAACATCCCTTTCGAGATTGACATGCAGGTCAGCTTGGTCGTGCGAGATCTCATGTAAGATGTATTGTTATTGGTTGGGAGCATCATTACGAAAAAACAAATCTTGCAAAGACTTTCCTCAAAATATGCATGAAATCTTGCAAGACGAGGCTGAACCCACCGGGCGGTTTTGGCAAGTTATCAAGGTGAAAAAGAGTGGCATGGCCATCTATTTCACACATGAGGGGCATGCTCCTTGGTGGGCTTGGCTCCAAGAATGTATGGCAAGGTCATCATTGGGCTTGGTTCTTGACTACCCAAGGCCTCAAGCAATAGCCAAGGCAAAGATGATCCTGACAGAGCACCATTTTGCCAAGAAAGTTTTGGAGAAGGGCCTTGGCATGACTCAAAATCGACAAAGGGAAGGCACGTCTGCATGAGTTATTCAAGAGGTATGCAATTGGATTTTCTTTGTTAAATATTCCATGCAAAAGATGTGTGTGGCACTCTAAAGCACTCAAAGCACAAGAACACCTTGTGACATTTACCATAGGCACCTCATCTTTGCTGAATATATTGTTAGCTGTTAGCGAGTCGCCACGACGGACGTCTGCAGCATAGCTCTTTTGTACTAACATAATGTCAATATGCAAGGAAGCGACTAGGGGTGGAGCACGGAGACTTAATGAGAGTGTCAATCTCACCAAAGTGAACACGAATACTACTCGTTCTTACAACAAAAGCAAATTAACCACTTCCTAGTCAGACAATCAATATGCGTCCATTCTCAACACTCAACATAATCACGCCGTTTCGGTATCCAAACGAATCCGGAATGTCACAAAACTTAAGGAGAGGTATCACAACACTTATGGGCTCAATCCTACCAAGTTCTGTCACCATCTGAGAAGGTACATAAATCACGATCCATCACAAAAAATGTGCAGAAAACTAAAACAGAAGTACTTGGAAAGATCCACCTTTAGAAACACTTATCCATGGTCAAAACATCAAAAAACAACCATTTTAACTCCCAAATCAATGCATTTAGCTCACAAACGACTCGTCGTGAACCACATCAGAATTGGAAATGATTACACTTAGATTGAAGAGCAAGAGACAAGGAACACAATGTACTATTCGAAATAGAATTTTGATTACCCGTTCATGAGAAATGATGATTACAAATTGTAGTCACAAGAAGATTTTGCAGCGCACGTTTTCTTCTCCTAGCTAATGATAATCCTCCTTTTAAAACTAAGGGTGTTGACTTTAAAAGTTAGGGGGCTTTCCCATGGCCATCCGACCTCTTACAAGGGGTAGACTCAGAGAAAATAAAAAAGAGTATGGTCTAGCCGCATTATGATTACAACTCATTTTAGGCTGAATTACAGGGTTTGTGCCAAAAAATAGAGTATCCGCTGGGTTTGGTGTGCACATGCCTGTTCGTTCGTATCCACCAAACATTCCCCCCTTCCTATTCATTCCACGCCCTCGTGCAAGCTGCAGCTGAGGGAGTTCACTTTAGTGCCTTCTTTCGAGTGTTGAAATGACATTTCTGAACTTCTGCGCTCTGGCTTCGATCTCGAATTTGGTTGCCAGTTCTCTAAAGGGATTATTTGTGATGGTGCTCTGATAAGCGATGTGACGGGCTGTCAGATCTTTTGTCATTGGATTAAATATGGAAGAGTCCACTTCGAAGAATCTTGTCATGAAAGCTTCTTCGAAGGTCTGCATGTATTGAGATGGCAGAAACATGACTCTTGCATATAATCCCATGATAATATTTCTGCTTGGGATTTCAGTCTCCATGTTCGAGCAGATACCCCGTGTGCCCTCAAAAAACACTTGCCATGGATGCTCTGCCGCTTCAATTGTTAGGAAATAAGACGTAGCTAAATAGATTTTTGAGTAGATTACTTAATGGAGAGAGATAGATTTCACACACAAGAGATTATAGAGTAGAGAGAGAGAGAGAGAGAGAGAGAGAGAGAGAGAGTACACACGATATACATGGTTCACCCAATGTGGGCTACGTCCACGGGAAAGCAACCACTCAATGGCTTTAGCACTTCAAAAGAAGAAGTAGTTTACAAAGGGATTAAACCCTTGATAGAGCTCGCGCCTTGCTTCACTCTCACCACCTCACACTCACCTTGTTGCATCAACTTCACACTATGAAATGTGTGTAGAAATGGCCTCCTTTTATAGGCCAAAAGGGATGCCCTCTCTTATGAGAGACAGCCATGTGTAGCCGCCCTTGTGCGAATAAGTCCAAATCGGACCCTCCAATCCGCCCATGTGTGGCCACCCTTGAGAAGACAAGTCCGCTTTTGAATTCGGCCACCGGCCACCGGCCATTGACTTCCAACCACCGACCACCGGCCATTGACTTCCGACCACCGGCCATCGGCCATTGACTACCGGCCACCGGCCAACCGACCGGTTGTTTTCCGACCACTTTCCGGCCGCCGTCCGGCCATAATATTCCGGCGAAAAAAAAAGTCTCGGGGGCCTCCGCCCCCAAGGCCTCTAAAGTTGCCCCTGATTCTTGTCTGTGAAAATTTTGGTTTCCGGTGAGTGATTTTCCTTCACGCACGATGGATTCTCCTCATAATGGGGGCCTTACAAATGTGCGCTTTTACCACAAAAAATTACAAGGGTAAATCAGGCTCCATACTTAACATCAATGTCGCCGAAGGCTATACTGCACGTGATGAGCATTTTGGCAATCTTTACCAGCATCTAGCAAGCGAGATCTGGGATCTCCTTCATCATGTTGATGACTCCTTTCAGAGTTTGAACCATGTAATGCTATGATGGGGGGTTGTTATTGGTCGGCTTGGTGATTACAGGGTAGTTCAGCATTGCCGGTCTTTTGCTGTGCCAACTGTAAAAACTGTCCCAGGATCGCCGCCTTAATAGGAAAGTAAGTGGGGTTGATCCTGAGATGTTGGGGTGGATTCTTGTAATATGTTTCATCAGTAGGTCGCTGATCGAACCATTTATTTCTCCAGAGGGGTTGATTATCAAGGATTTTTTCAATCTGAAGAGCGGTAATTGAAACCTCTCTGTAATCCCCTCTGCTGTTTGGTTCAATTTTTGGGAGCATTTTTTGCTGCCATAATCGAACTTCTTGCCGCATCAACGGTACTGCGATCATTTCATGCCCAAAATTTTTTACAACCTCATATGGAGTGATCATGAGTAGATATGCCTTCTGTGATGGGTCTTTGACTTTTGAGATCCAACGCTGAATTTCATCTTTTGCTGACTCCGAGGTGGATGTCGTGGTTGGATCTGCAGACTCTTGAGTGCCTTTTCCAGTGCTTGTAGTTGCCATCTCCGTTTGTTGAGTTTCAAACTCGAAGTGATCGAATCTATCTCCCTGCTCAAATTTTCCTAAGTTTTGCTGATCCTTTGTTTAATTTGTTTTCAGATCCTCTACTTCCTTTCTTGCCTCAGTCAGCTGATTTTTCAAGTCTTCAATTTACTCATCCTTTGCCTGTTGTAGGGCCCTATGACCCGCTGTCATGATCTGTCTATCATATTTTTCTTGTTTTAGGGCTTCTTTTAACTCTTTGATCTCCTGGCTCAAGGAAGTAGAGCCTACAGGCATAGTCGAAGAGGAGGGTGTCTCCTGTATTGCCAAGAGTTGAGTGAGAGACCTGCTAACCATGGCATACGAGCCTTGTAGCTTCTCATTCTGTTCCTTTTCCCTGGTTAGCTCCTCCTCGAGGCGTTGTTGTTCGATCTGTAAAGCTGAGTTTGTCTCATTGAATTGTTACACTTCTTTATAATAGTAGCTTGCATTCTCTCTTTCTCTCTGCAGCTCCGATTGCACCTAGACTTGTGCGTTCTTCAGTGTCTCTATTTGTTGCTTCAATAGCTCGGATTCTGCTGCTGCTTGAGATGTAGCCTGTCAGCTCTAGAAAGCCCAACGAGAGGAAGGAGAGTCAGTGAGAGACTTTATTAGTCGCTTGAAGCATTTGAATTCTAGTTGTAATCCAAATGAGCGCTTCAAAAATAACCAATTTCTTAATAGATTCATTAGGGGATTACGACATGAGGATATCTACAATGGCCTAGTCATTAGAGGTATCACCACTTGGGAAGAAGTCACCACCAACGCGATCCAATTGGAGGATAATTTAATGATTCAAGGAGAAGTCTGTTGAGACTAAATCTATTAGCTCCCAAGCATTAGGGCATCAGACAATGACCCTAAAGCCTATTGCTAAGGAGCCAAAGATATATGAGATGACTTTAGCAGATCTCACGGAGGCTATTCAAGAGAGTCTTAGAGACAATCGTGCTCCGCAAAACAATCATATGTATCCAAGAAGGGAGCAACAATGGTGCTCAGTATGCTATGGACCGCATAGTACCAGTGAATGCCCTACATTAGAGTAAAATTCAATGGGAACTGCAATTCTTGTGGAAGGCATGGTCATCAAACTAAGGATTGCATAGTATTTAAGCGCACGATGGCCAATAGAGAAACCTTAGCATGGACATACACATCTTGAGGGTGTGCATTGATGCCGGCCCCACCTCTTGAACAAACAACACAACACATGGTCCTTAGGGCCCAAAATATTGTTCAAACAACACCCTTACCACCTCCAGTGCTAGGACCGTAACCACCACATCCGAGAATCACTTCAGTGAATCAAGTGGGTTGCCAGTCATCAATTGCTTGTTTGGAAGGTTGGGAGGAAGATATAGACCCTAATATTGCCTATGGGATGGATGTTCTTGAAGAAAGTCCACAATACTACATGGAGGACTATTGGGGACCAGTCAAGCCTGTCTATCAAGTAACTGCTCTTGCTGCAGGAGGCCAAAATATCAATTACACTGCTAAGAGACCACCTCTTCAATGCTATGAGTGTGGAGGTCCACATCGTGCAGCCGAGTGTCCTATTAGGCTACAAAAGAACGCCACACTAATGCAAACCAATCAAGTGAGCACGTTTACAATGCCAATACTCATGTGTAATGGATGTGGCATAGATCATTTGATTGCCCAATGTCCAAATAATCCAAATGCACCGAAGATCATGCCATTAAACTTGATTGAAGTTACCAAGGAGCCATCACAAAGTACATCTGTGATACCTATAAATGTACTCACACGATCGGTGCTCCAAAAACAAAATTATATTCTTGAGGAAAGAGACACGGCATCAATTGCCCAATCTCGAAAATAGAAGAAAACACGAAGGAGGAGATCGCAAAAAGTAGTGAAGTCAGACCCTAGTTCAAAGACCATCATAGGCACTGGTGATGACCCCGTATATATGAACGATGCTGAAGAGTATTCGGATTCAGGTGAAAAGATGGAGAGAAAAATGACCACTAAGATAGAAACCAACAAGGAGGATCTTCATGAGCCACAATAGCCAAGATCCAAGAAGAAGATAGGAACTTATCCAAACCCTACATAGGAGATTGAGCGAGTCAAGCAATTAAGGAGTTTGGTAGAAGATACCCAAAGGGATCTAGAACCAGCACCTAGGCAAATCCAAATTAGAGACACAGTGTTCCCTACGCAAGAACAACCTCACCAAGTCCATAGACCCTGAGCCATACCTAGTGTCATCCAAGAAGAAAGTGACTTAAATTCATGGGAAAGTGGGCGTACTCACTTCTTGATGGAAAGAATGTTTACAAAGGGACTACCTGATCCTATTGAAGAAATGGAGATCCCATCTTCCCCACGTCAAGGGACTGAAATCCAAAAGATGCCGTTAAACATTGCCAAATTAATGGATGTCATGTCTTCAAAAGTTAGAACCACCATCATGTCCAAACTATATAAAGACCCTTAGCTAGTCTTAGCTCTTCGAGCCTTCCTCAATGGAGAGCTAAAGTTTGGGCTACCACAAGTTACACAGATGGATGGAGCTGGGGAGATTCCAATAGAGGAGGAACACTTAGATCCACAACCCAACCTAGATGAGAACCTTGTTATAGAAATACCTGTTAACAAGTTGGGACAATACTTTAAGGGTGATGAATCCAATGCGACCATACCAATCACTACTAAGGGATTAACTGTGAAGGGAATCCTTGATGGTGGCACTGGGGTTAGCATGTGACTAAAAATTGCTGGGAAACTATGGGAAGAACTCACCTTGCAACCACAACCATTGTAGTGAAGATGGCCAATGGGTCTATTGTTAAACCTATTGGGATGCTAGAAGATCTCAAGATCAAGGTCCTTAGACATAAAATAAGGATTACCTTCATTGTTATGGATTTATCCAAACACACTATGGCCTCGGAGATGATCTTAGGACGTCCTTTCATGAGGGAAGCAAAAATGGTGCATGACTGGTCTAAAAATCATGTCTACTTGCAGTTCCAAGATTCTATCATTCGAGTGGATCTTGTGACTCGTCAAGCACATCCTCTAGGAAACAAATTTATAATTGATCATAGATCTGACACCACAGTTCACTCGGCCCCATTGTAGTATTGCTACACGTGTAAAGCCGACACTGATGTTGGGGAAGATTCTCATTATATGGAAGTTATACCTGGGATGACTGAGTCGGACATTGTGGATTGGGTCCACTTAGCAGCAACCATAGACACTTGGGGAAACAGGGGGACAACCTGGGTAACACCTGAGGGCGATGAAATGCCACCACTCATACCTTTAAATATGCTAGAAGCAATGTATATAGCTTCTGACAAGACTCATCCTGATATAACAAAGAAAACATACAAGTGGGTCCCTAAATCTTCTTTAGCGACCATAGTTGATGCTAAAAAACATAAGCCTTGTAAGAAACGTCCCACTCACCCGAAGAAATGTAAGGAAACATGGCGTTGGATTCCTAAACGACTATTGGAAGCCCAAGGCTACTATCAAGGAAATGATCAGACATGGGTATCAAAACATAGATTGTGTTCTTACCTGTCACCTAACCTATGTGAGTCAAATCCTGTGACAACAAAGCCGATGAAAGATCATGGGAAAGGAAAAATCATAGAACACTATACACCGGATCCGGAGCTAGTATGGGTTGCCAAGCGAGAAAGACTTGTTTTGCTCAACTCAACCATAGAAAAAACGAATAAAGCTTCTAGATCCTCATGTAATGCATCCATAGAGGTAAAAGCGTCTCCACAGCCTCCACCTACAATAGTGGACCTCCATAAAGTTACAAAGGAGTCCACACCTCCCAGTGTTCAAGAATCACCTGATGAACCACTTCAAGTTCGATCCTGGGAGAGTACCTTAACACCCTTGCAACTTGATGAGGCACCTAAGGTAATAGGAAACTACTGGCAAAGATCCTCACCTATTACCAACTGGAACAATTGGTTTCAAAGGGTGACGAGCACATTTCAAAAGGTATGATCTACCCAAGGAAGGGGGGAGTGTTTGTTGACATCCATCATTCACTTGCTCTTACTTGTCACCTGACCCATGTGCACCCAATCCTGTAGCTCCAAAACAAATTGAGTGTTACCATATACATGTGGTAGTGATGTGTGTGAACACACTAGGACCGCTGGGGCATTTTTTCCCTCTTTAGGAGGTTTTTTCCCCCGTGCATTGTATATACGCCCATCACTCTAGGGCTATCTATCTTTCCATTGCACGCTAAGTAATACACTCTCTATTGTGTGCCTTGAGCTTCCTTCATCTTCTCCAAGCTGTGTGCATTTCTCTGCAACCCTAATTCCAACAACTGGTATCAGAGCAGGTTGCGTCCTCTCGGGCTTAATCGCGAGCTGCTCCAGTACATGCCTGCTCACTTTCTCCGATTTCAGTGAGATTTGGCGAGCGTTCGCAGGTCGACAAATACTTCGGTAGCTCATAGAGATAGGTCTGCTCAGATTTTTGATTTGGGCTCATTTCGGCCTCCGTTTCCACTACAGGCAGGTCTGCACGTACAATTTCGTCATTTTGTGCAGAATTTTTGTCAGTGCCGTTTTCTGCATAACAGGTGCCTTATAGTCTTCTATGGCTTGTGCTATATAGCACGTGTTGTTCCCGCTCCGTTTCTCCTATTTTCGAGCAATTTTCACATCAGGTGCAACATTTACCATGGCTGACAACAACAACACATATGTATTTAAGATGTTTGTTTTGCTGAGGACAGGTTGGATGGGGACAACTACCCTATGTGGGCTTATATGATGCAACATGTTCTTGTGTCAAACGGCGTCTGGAACATTGTGCAGCGCATTGATGTACGTCCTGGTTCTAAAGATGTAGGCGATGTTGAGGATGTGGCAGGTCTTGCTGCAAGGATTGCTGTTGTTAGAGTTGTTTTGCCTACGGCAGAACAAGCTCGTTGGGATGTTAAGGATGTGCAGGCTCACGCATTGATTGCGTTGTCTGTGAAGCGCACCATTGTTCCTCACATCCGTTCAGCAAAATCTGCAAAACAAGCTTGGGATATTCTAGCAGGTCTTTATGCAAGCCACAATGAGGCTAAAATTGCATTGCTGCGTAAAGAGCTGGAGTCAAAGATTATGCATGAGGAAGATGATATGGACACTTTCCTCGCTAGTGTCAAGGATATCAATGAGCAACTCATTTCTGCAGGTGAAGTCATTTCAGACAGTTCCCTAGTGCAGACTGTTCTTGATGCCTTACCAGATTCTTACCAGACTTTTGCTAGTACTTGGAGAATTATGACCCAAGGAAATCCTAAAGTTGTCAAGTTTGATGCATTATGCACATTACTGCTGCAAGAGTCACTTTCCAGAAAAAATAGGACTAGGCAGCGTGCAGTTGAACAGGCTTTTATTGCTTCTCAAAGAAAGGGTGGTAACAGCAATGTAGCCACTTCTTATGGTTCTGCTGCGAGCGGAAAAAATACTATTCCTAATGCTTGTACAGGCAACACTTCGTCTGGAAATTCTGGTGATAAGGGAAAAAAGAAGATGCATTGCCATTATTGTAAAGCTAATGATCACTTGATCAAGCAGTGTCCTAAGTTGAAGGCAAAAGAGGCTAAGAAGAGAGAGGGTGGTTCCACTGCAAATGCTGGTTCCACTACAAATGCAGCCATTGTTGAGTCTTCTGTAAAAGGAGGCTGTAATGCTGATGTTGATGCAGAATGGGCTTTTAGTGCAGAGTGCACTTACAATCCTGCTTTCCATGATGAATGCTTGTTAGTTGCTGCAGATTCACAGGTGTGGTATTTCGACAGTGGTGCTACAAAGCACATTACCTCACATCGTGAATTGTTTACCTCTCTCGAGTGTGTCCCTCATGGGAATTTAGTCACTTGTACCAACAATGCCTCTTATCCAGTTCAGGGAGTTGGAAAGATTGTGCTTACTGCTGCTAATGGCAGTTCTTTCACACTTGTTGATGCACTTTATGTACCTGGTATCAAGAAGAATCTCTTGTCTGTATCCACACTTGCTAGACTTGGACTTGTAGTCAAATTTGTGGATGACAGATGTACAGTTTGTGATCTCAGTTTTGGTGATGAAATTGTTGCATCTGGCCTTTTGTGCCATGGGATGTATAAGCTCACTCTGTATGACAAGTGTTGAAAAAATTTTGCAAATGCTGTTGCGGATTCAAGGCTATTTCAGATGCAAAACTTTGCATCGCATGCACGTTTTGGTCATCTAAATTTTGCCAGTTTGCTGCGATTGCAGAAATCTGATATGGTTGCTTCTTTGCCGCCTCTTGAAGCACCTGTCAAACATGTTTGTGAATGCTGTATTTTGGGTAAGATGCAGCGTTCTAAGTTTCCAAAGGATGGTTCAGTTCAGGCCACATGCAGGTTGTAGCTTGTGCATAGTGATGTTTGTGGGCCCATGCAAACTCCATCCTTGGGCAATTACCTATACTTCGTGACTTTCATTGATGATTACTCTAGGCATGCATGGGTATTCCCGCTTAAAGTGAAGTCCGAAGTTTTTATGTGCTTCAAACAATTTCTGGCTATGGCTGAAAATGTCTCGAAATGTACTATGGGCACCCTCCGTTCCGACCGAGGGAGGGAGTATATGTCTCATGAATTTAATGCATTTCTGGCTAGTCGTGGGATAAAACACCAATGTACAGTGCCTTATACACCTCAGCAAAATGGTGTTGCTGAGAGAAAAAACAGGTCACTGACAAAAATGGCACGATGTATGGTCAAAAGTCAAGCTTTTCCGCATTCTTCTTTGCTTGAGGCCATCATGTGTGCCACTTATGTACTTAACAGGTGTCCTAGGAAAGCTTTGCAGTCTATTACTCCATATGAAGCATGGCATGATAGAAAGCCTTCTATTGAGCACATGCATGTTTTTGGTTGTTTGGCATATGCGTTGGTGCCACAAGTGCAACGTAGAAAATTGGATGATAAAGATGTCAAATGTATTTTTGTTGGTTATAGGGCTGAAAGAAAAGGTTACAGGTCATATCATCCGCAAAGAAAACGTATTCTGGTTTCTCAAGATGTAGTGTTTGTGGAAGATTCTGTTCAGCCCTTGTTGTCATGTACTAGAGACAATAATGTAAGCTCACAGGACATTTATGACACTTTGTTGCCTCTTTTCAATGGAGGAAATATGAATGTCATTTCCAATGAGGCAAATGCACAGCCTATGGGGGTTTCTGAAAATGTTACAAATCAGCCTATTACTGATGCAGATGTACATGATGTACTTGATGAGGAAAGGGCTGAAAATGAGCAGGCTAGAGGTATGCCAAAATGGCTGGTGCACACTTTGCGTGACAGTAAATTGGGTGCACCTTTGTCTAGTCATACTCGTTCAGGCTCTCGCCATGCATCTTATGCATCAGATTGTTATGCTTTGGTTGTGTCTAGTTTACATGATGTTCAGGAGCCTCTGTCTTTTGATGAAGCACAGAATTTAGAAAATTGGATGGCTGCCATGCAATCAGAATATGATTCACTTATAGAAAATGACACATGGTCTTTATGTGATTTGCCTCCCGGCAAAAAGGCCATTGGTACGAAGTGGGTTTACAAGTTGAAATGCAAACCGGATGGTGAGATCGATCGCCATAAGGCTCGACTTGTTGCAAAGGGTTATGCACAACAAAAAGGCATTGATTATGAAGAGATTTTTGCTCCCACTTGTCATATGACTACTGTGCGTTTTCTATGTCCATTGGTAGCTCATTTTGGTTGGGATGTACATCAATCAGACATTGTTACTGCTTTCTTGAATGGTGACATATTTGAGGAAGTTTATGTAACGCAGCCTTGCGGTTTTGTCATAAAAGGACAAGAGGACAAAGTGTGCAGATGTAAGAAGGCTTTGTATGGGTTGAAGCAATCTTCTCGTGCTTGGTATGAGAAAGCTGACACTCGTTTGGTTAAACGAGGCTTTTGTAACAGTCCAACAGAAAGCACATTGTATGTAAAGCGTGAGGGTGATGTACTTCTCATTGTGGTTCTTTATGTTGATGATTTGCTGATCACTAGACCAAATGAGAGACATATTGCTGAATTTAAGGCTGATTTGAATGCTACTTTCAAGATGAAAGATTTGGGGCTGTTGCATCATTACTTGGGTATACAGTTTAAGCAGTGTGATGGTGGTATTGCCTTGTGTCAGAAAAGTTACATAGAGACGTTGCTATGTAAGTTTGGACTTGAGGATTGAAAACATATTGCCACTCCCATGGAAACTGTTGAGATGTCGAGCTCTACACCTTGAGCTGGCATCCACTACGGGTCTTGGCCGCTTACGGCATTTACTCACTGGCGCGTTAGGTGACCGACACGGAGGATCTCTGCCAGTGATTCTACAGCTGGACTACACTTATAGTGCCAGCCTAGTACGCTTCTAGCGAGTTCACACTTAGTGACCGCATGTACATATGTGCTATTTTTCAGCTTTAGCACTTAGTCATTTTGTACTCTCTTTTCTGAGAAGAAGAAGAAGAAGCTTTCCATCTCTGTGTGCTTTGTGCTTGTCTTGTGTAGCTCTCTTGCATCCTCATTCTTTACATGGTATCAGAGCCTGGTGCAGGCAAGAGAGGCTAAGAGAGCAAGAGCATCACAATCCCTTCGTTTCGCACAAGTTTCTGAACAGGTCTCCAAAGTGCAGTATACAGAGATTTACTGTACAAGTACAGTGGTTGTATGTACAAGGAACCAGAGATTCCCGAGGCAAATGCTACAGCAGAACAAAGGAAAGCTTTGAGGGACTGGCAACAAGGCCAGAGCAAAGTGATGTATTGGCTTTCTATGAGCATCACAGATGGCATGATGGGCTATCTACAGGATGCTGAAACCCCCGCCATTGCATGGAAAAACTTAGGCAGAGTGTTCGAGGTGAACACCAAGACCAGGAAGCTTCAACTAAAGTCGCAGCTAAATCAGGTTAAGAGGAACAACCTCTCCATCAATGATTATGCTTTGAAGATCAAGAGTATCATTGAGGCTCTTGGATCTATTAAAGTCTCAGTGGAAGACGATGACATTGTCCGTGCATGCTTGGATGGTCTAGGAGATGAGTATGTACATTTTAGGTCTTCCATGAATACAAGAGACGACATCCCCGTGTTCCAAGATTTGATTTCTATGCTTATTCTTGAGGAGAAGAACCTTGACACATCTTCTTCTCATGGCAGAAATAATTCTGAACAGGCCTTCTATTCTAACTCCAACAGAGGTAGAGGTAGAGGTCGTGGTCGAGGCCCAAGGGGTTGCAGGGGCCAATTTCTGGAAGGTCAATCAAATCAAAACAATACAGGTGGCAGGGGAAACCAGTCTCAAGGCAGGGGGAGTCAAAGAGGTCGTGGTGCAGGATCAAGCAGGCAACAACATACTCCAGATAGTAGAGAATGTTGGACTTGTGGTGAAAGAGGTCACATGTCACGTGACTGTCCAAAGGGAAAAGCAAGTAGAAAGAGAGAACAGGGCAACTATGCATCTACTAGCAGAGATGCAGATGACAGCAAAAACGAGCGCATGTTTGTTATACAACATGTAATGAATACAATGACTGCAGAGAATTCCACCCAAGATGATGTTTGGTATGTGGATTCAGGTGCCTCTAATCACATGACGTCTCGTGGAGAGTGGTTTAGAGATATGCGCAAACCAGATGTGTCAGGCTATGTGCAGACAGGAGATGACACAGCTCACCCCATTGCTCATGTAGGGGACATACCTCTAAATACGAAGAGTGGGAAATCAAAGTACTTAGCAGATGTACTTCATGTCCCAAACATTACAAAGAATCTTGTTTCTGTTGGACAAATGGTTGAGCAGGGTTTGCAGGTTCGCTTCAATCCAAATGGCCATTATGTAGAAGATTTCCAGAATGGCTGTAAGCTGATCACAGAGGGCAAATGTGTGGGCAGAACGTTTACGCTAAATGTAGACATGCCTGAGGTAAAAGCTGCATTATTTGCACAGGGCACAGGTGTTGTGGCTGATGTTGACATTTGGCACAAACGCATTGGCCATGTCAATGAGCAGAGATTGCGCAGCATGCAATCAAAACAGATTGTAAAAGGTTTGCCCAAATTCAAGGTGGATGGTATGCATAAAGTGTGTGCAGCATGCCAGTTTGGAAAACAGTCAAAGGGCTCATTTCCACATGAGCGCAATGTATGTAAAAAGCCACTTGAGGTGGTGCACACAGATGTTTGGGGTCCAACCGATACTGCAAGTATACATGGTTGCAGGTATTATGTCTCTTTCATTGATGACCATACAAGGAAAGTATGGGTCTACTTCATGCGTAACAAAAGTGAAGTGTTTGGTCACTTTCAAGACTTCAAAGTCATGATTGAGAAGGAGACAGATATGCAAATCAAGACATTGAGGTCAGATGGAGGGGGAGAGTACTTCTCCAATGATTTTTCAGATTTTCTGCGAATGCATGGTATACACAGGCAGTTTACATGCAGATATACTCCACAGCAGAATGGGGTCGCAGAAAGGAAAAACAGGCACATTGCAGAGGTTGCACGTGCATTGATGAATGAGAAGAACATGCCTCATCATTTCTGGGCTGAAGCTGTAAATACAGCTGTGTACATTATGAACAGGACACCTACAGCTGCGGTGCATGATGTAACACCTGAGGAAAAGTTTACAGGTACAAAGCCTGATTTGGCACACTTGAAAGTGTTTGGCTGCATAGCTTACGTGCATGTACCAGATGAGTTGCGTAGGAAATTGGATCCTAAAGCAGAGAAATGTATTCTTGTGGGATATTCCCTTGAACAAAAGGGGTACAGGTGCTACAATCCTACTACACGAGAATTACGAGTGAGTAGAGATGTAGTCTTTGATGAGATGAGCAGCTGGTACAGTAATGCACATGGCACTATTGGGGCTGATGTAAAAGATGATGTGGTTGTAAAAAATGTGAGGCCACAGTCACAGGTTTTGAGTGGACCACAAGAGTCCTCTTCTCGTGGCTCTGTTGAGAAACCATGGAATGGTAGACTACGTACGCAGGTTACTCCACCAACAGGTACAGGGAATGTATCACGAAAAGGAAAGGAAAAGGTTGATGAACCTCCCTTTATGGTTGATGCATCATCAGGTTTTTCACATGTAGACATGGATTCAGATGGTTCTGAACAAAGTCTTGATGAGGAATTTGGAATTCCGGCTGTCAGGACACCTGGTGTAAGGAAAGTACAAGAAGATGCTAGAGGGCAAAGGAGTGACCCAGGACCGTGCAGATCTAATAGAGTCAGAAATCCAGTTCAGAAATTGACTTATGATGGGTATCTAGCGCATCACCAAGCCTACATGGCTAAGGTGATACAGGATGTGGAGCCCACATGTTTTGAGGATGTAGTTGGAAATGTGCATTGGGATGATGCAATGAATGAAGAGATGGCTGCATTGGAAGCAAATGACACATGGGAGTTGGTGCCATTGCCAAGTGGCAAGAAAGCTATTGGCTGTAAATGGGTGTATAAAACCAAGCATAAGGCTGATGGTAACATTGAGCGTCACAAGGCAAGGCTGGTCGCAAAGGGTTATGCACAGACGTATGGCATAGACTATGAGGAGACCTTTGCTCCAGTGGCAAAGATGACGACTGTGAGAGCTGTCATAGCAGTGGCTGCATCTAGAGGATGGATTATGCATCAAATGGATGTAAAGAATGCCTTCTTGAATGGTGAGTTGCAAGAGGAAGTGTATATGGATCAGCCACCTGGTTATGTCGATCCAGGTTACCCAGATTATGTATGCAGACTTCTCAAAGCTTTGTATGGTTTGAAGCAGGGCTCTAGAGCATGGTATGACAGGATTGCCAAGTATCTTGTCAGTATTGGTTTTAGGAGAGCTCATGCTGATCATTCACTCTATGTACGTGAGAGTGATGTGGGGATTGTGGTCATTACCATATATGTAGATGACCTTATTATTGTTGGTGACAATGCTATGGAGATTGACCATGTGAAGGGTCTTCTCAAACAGGAGTTTTAAATGAAAGATTTAGGCGAGTTGCGCTACTTTCTTGGCATTGAGGTGATCAGAACTCCAGAGGGTGTATGGCTATCACAGAGACAGTATGCTTTGGACATGTTGTCAAAGTATGGTATGGCTGATTGTAAGCCAATTTCTATTCCCTTGGATGTGAATGCAAAGCTGAGTGCAGAGAAGGGTGATGTTGTTGAGGATGTCAACATGTACAGGAAGATTGTGGGTAGTCTAATCTACTTGACTATCACGAGGCCAGACTTGAGCTACACAGTAGGCTTGGAGAGTCAGTTCATGCAACTTCTGAGGAAGCCACATTTGGATGGAGTACGACGCACACTTAGGTATGTGCAAGGTACTCTTGACTACGCATTGTTCTATGCAGCAGATGCACCATTAGCATTGTATGGGTATACAGATGCAGATTGGGCAGGTAGCATTGTTGATAGGAGATCTACGAGTGGCTTCATGTTCTCTTTTGGGAGTGCTGCTGTTACTTGGAGCAGCAAAAAGCAGCCTACGGTTGCTTTATCGAGCACATAGGCCGAGTACAGAGGTGCAGTAGTTGCGGCGTGCGAGGTAGCTTGGCTATGCACATTACTTGAGGACTTGGGAGTGCAGGTGGACCAGCAGATTTTCATCCATTGTGACAACCTCAGCAGCATGCAATTGGCTAGGAACCCAGTGTTCCATGCCAGGACCAAACACATAGAGGTCCATTACCACTACGTTCGAGAGCGAGTGTTGGCGGGCGACATCGACTTGGTCTACGTCAGCACAGAGGAGCAGATAGCGGATATCTTTACCAAGGCCCTCGGAGCTGAGAAGCTTCGACGTTTCCGGACTATGCTTGGACTCTGCAACATGCAGAGCTCGAGGGGGAGTGTTGAGATGTCGAGCTCTACACCTTGAGCTGGCATCCACTACGGGTCTTGGCCGCTTACGGCATTTACTCACTGGCGCGTTAGGTGACCGACACGGAGGATCTCTGCCAGTGATTCTACAGCTGGACTACACTTATAGTGCCAGCCTAGTACGCTTCTAGCGAGTTCACACTTAGTGACCGCATGTACATATGTGCTACTTTTCAGCTTTAGCACTTAGTCATTTTGTACTCTCTTTTCTGTGAAGAAGAAGAAGAAGCTTTCCATCTCTGTGTGCTTTGTGCTTGTCTTGTGTAGCTCTCTTGCATCCTCATTCTTTACAGAAACATGTTTGATGTTGAGTCTACATGATGCTGGCGATCTTGCTGATGTCACTCTTTACCAAACTGTTGTTGGCTGCCTCATTTATGTATGCAACACGAGGCCAGATATTCAGTTTGCAGTCTCACAGGTCAGCAGATTCATGCATATCCCAGGGTCTAAGCATTGGCAGGCTGTCAAGAGGATTTTTCGCTACCTTAGTGGCACTTTACATCTTGGCTTGTTTTATCCCAAGGGGGGATCATTGCCGCCAGACTTACATGCTTTTTTGGACTCAGATTGGGCTGGTTGTTTTGACACACGAGTGTCCACAAGTGGTTTTTGTTTCATGCTTGGCAGTTCATGTATATCATGGTTGAGCAAGAAGCAACCTACTGTGGCCACTTCGAGTTGTGAGGCTGAGTATAGGGAAGTCTTCACAGCTACAGTTGAGTGTGTATGGCTCAGACGCCTTATGGATGATTTGGGTGTTGGACAGGACACTGCCAACACTATCTACACTGACAGTCAGAGTGCATTGGCAGTTGCGAGGAACCCAGACTTACATGCTTTTTCGGACTCAGATTGGGCTGGTTGTTTTGACACGCGAGTGTCCACAAGTGGTTTTTGTTTCATGCTTGGCAGTTCATGTATATCATGGTTGAGCAAGAAGCAACCTACTGTGGCCACTTCGAGTTGTGAGGCTGAGTACAAGGCAGTCTTCACAGCTACAGTTGAGTGTGTATGGCTCAGACGCCTTCTGGCTGATTTGGGTGTTGGACAAGACATTGCCAACACTATCTACACTAACAGTTAGAGCGCATTGGCAGTTGCGAGGAACCCAGTTTTTCATGCTCGCACAAAGCACAGTGAGGTGCATTACCACTATGTCAGGGAGAGGCTCTCAGCAGGAGAGATCAGCTTGGCTTATGTGCCAACACAGGACAACCTTGCAGATCTTTTCACAAAGGCATTGTCTCGTGAGAAGCTTGAAGCTTTCCTCAAAGCTTTGGGCTTACTCCTCTTTGTGGACTGATCATGTCCTTAGGGCATGGCACTTCCCTTTACTCATGTGCCAGCTCTCGTTCACCGCATCACTCCAGGGGGGATTTTTTACCATATACATGTGGTAGTGATGTGTGTGAACACACTAGGACCGTCGGGGCATTTTTTCCCTCTTTAGGAGGTTTCTTCCCCCATGCATTGTATATACGCCCATCATTCTAGGGCTATCCATCTTTACATTGCACACTAAGTAATACACTCTATATTGTGTGCCTTGAGCTTCCTTCGTCTTCTCCAAGCTGTGTGAGTTTCTCTGCAACCCTAAATCCAACATTGACGATCGTGGAAAGAAAAAAATCACGGAATGTTACACACCCGCTCTAGAGCTAGTTTGGGTACCAAAGAAAGAACAATTTATTCCACCTAGCTTAGGAACAAGGAAATCAAATGAAGCTTCTTGCTCTTCATGTAGTTCCTATACGGAAGTAGAAGCTTCGACACAACCTCAACCTACCATTATACATATCCATACAAACAAGAAAGAGTTTGCACCTCCCATTGTAAGTTCACCACCTACAACAATGTTGCAAATAAAATCATGGGAGAGTACCTTACCACCCTTGCAACTAGATGAAATGCATAGGGCAGTCGAAAACTATTGGTTAAAGCCTTCACCCATAACAACTTGGAACAATTGGTTTCAAAAGGTGACGACATCATTTCAAAAGGTATGATCTACCCAAGGAAGGGGGGAGTGTTTGCTGACATCCATCATTCACTTGCTTCCCCCTCAACCTTCCTCCCAGACCTCTTAATCTCCAATCTTAGGGAATGTATATTTAAAGCCTTATACTCACAAAAACAAGATAAAAAAGTAAAAGATCAAGAGCCATAACACAAAATCATAAAAACACATTATGCACAAGAACACGACCCTTGTAATATTTGCACTCTAACCATCATCTCTTTGCGTGTACAGCTATGGCTAGTATGCTAGAGTCATCCACTCCTACCTTGGGTGAGAGGTACCTTCGTTACTTTTCACAAATATTTCACATGGTCTTTTCGGTGCTTGCATGTGAATGGGATTTGGTAGGTAAGCTAGCATGTGAGAGGAATTTCGAGGAGTTAAAATGGCTGATACGTCTCTTGACCACAACTGATTCATACTTAGTAGAGAGCGTTTCTCCCATTGCACAAGCCTACCCTTTTGACCAAGATGACGATAGGCGTCTAGTGACCTTCTTAGTAAACATGGGTACGTATGATGAAAAAAAAGATTTACATGACTACATGGATGGCACATATGGTCTCTTGGATGATGACTTTGTTTATCTCGATAGGGGTTTAGCCCTATCTCTACAATATCCTATTCCCTTGACTCTCTAAGGGGAGTGCAAATAATTAGGTTAGGGTTCCATATGTCTTTCTTAATTGTTTCAATATGTGTTGGTACCTTTTCCCACTGACGTGCCTTCTAGAGGTATTCTTTGTGTTTCCTAGTGTGTACAGGAACGTGTTGTTGTGGTTAGGATTTGGACCTTCATGGGACCTTTCTCTCGTTCACTCTTCAAATCAAGCGTGATCATCAACACAAATAGGTGTTTCTTGTCCATTAGCATTGTCCCTTATCTTTTTGCATCCATGTTTGTCTGCTTTAATTGTGATTGGTAGCATAATATTCAATGCATTTGCTTAGTATCAAACATTAAATTCAATGTAATTTTTGTCATAATCACTTGTCTAGGTTTAAAAATCAAGTAGTCCGACTAAGCTAGTTTGACTAAGCTAGGTGTTAGAGATCTTCTCTTAATACCATGGGGAATACCTTCCTAATAATCAACAGTTACTTAGGTTCTTAATCTGATTTAGGCAGCATTCTGTGAAGTTGTGCGCGTATGTCGTACGTGTCAATGCAAGGAACTTGCCGATACACCGTGTGCGAGCCACAAATGGCTCCAAGCACACAACAAGCCTAAACTAGTAAGCTCAAAGATGGTGTTGGTGTGTCACTCGCTGCTCTACGCTTCCTGTCATGGAGGATTCCTCACCGCAAAGAAGAGGGAGACGCCGCTACGCCGTGCTCAACCGCCTCGCCGCGGTCGTGCCGCCGCAATGCTTGATCACCCACTCTATCTCTCTCTCTCTCTCTCTCTCTCTCTCTCTCTCTCTCACGCACGCACACACACACACACACACACACACACACACACACACACACACACACACACACACACACACACACACACACACACAAGGAGATGAAGAAGAAGAAGATGGAGATGGAGCAAGAGCACTCTTCAATTGCACAAATGAGAGAATGAGTGAATTTTAGGTTTAGTTGACTTTTATATGAGCTCGCCCCATTCACACTTGGACGCCCATGCTTAGCCAACTAATCCCTTGAATGTTCCAATTAGAGTGCACCTCTCATCGGCGATCACTCTTACCCTTTTCCTATTGGACTGACAAGCCCGGTACCTGACTCTACCAAGTAAATAATACAACGTCCATTGCAGGTGATAGGGTGTCCGTGAGCTATGAGGATTAACATGCCCCCCTTCCTTATGTAGATTCTGTCCTCAGAAGCTATTGAGTTGCAGCGTGTTCATCGAGGTGGAAGAGCATTTGAGATGAATGTCCTTAGCTTTCTTCAGTCACTTCAAAATCAAACAACATTGGCACAGTAATTGCATTCTCATATACAATTAAAAAGCATATGCTGTTTTAGGCAGACAAATTGATTGGTAATAGAATTTTAAACCATTTGTCAGTAATAAACAGTAAATTGCAATATAATCAAATGTATAAACACATGTAAAGGTAAAAAATTAAACAAGTATGGAGTCACTAATTTAACGATCACAAGGCACTAGAGATCGACTATTAATGCCATGGGTGAGCTTCTTAATTTTCTCTGGTCAATTAAGTTGTATAATCGCGAGAGCCAAGTATTTCATGTTCAAGGGATGACTAGAGGCTATACCTAGAAGACCTTGTAGTTAAGCTACAATAAAAGGAATTTCTCATGAAATCATCACCTGAATGATTACCTTTTCTTTGACCCCCCAAAGTCGCTTATTTTGTATGCCTTGGGTTTTTTGCTTTTCAAGGAAAAGTGCCCACACTGGGAACCTCTAGGGCTCTAGTACCATAGGCGATACATGTGAGTGAAGTACCAAATCAAGCTGAGATTTATCTTTCAGCTTAAGATTTTACATTGTGGCACATTGATTTTTTTTTTTGTTCATTTTCAGCATTTTATTTTTGTAACTTTGGGGGGTCATATAACACTGTTACCCTCCCCAGGCTCATCACACTAGTAAACTCATGTTAACCCTCACCGCTCACGGACACCATATCACCTACAATGGATGTTCTATTATTTACTTGGTAGAGTCAGGTACCGGGCTTGTCGGTCCAATAGGAAAAGGGTAAGAGTGATCTCCGATGAGAGGCGCACTGTAACTGGAACATTCAAGGGATTAGTTGGCTAAGCATGGGTGCCCAAGTGTGAATGGGGCGAGCTCATATAAAAGTCAACTAAACCTAAAATTCACTTATTCTCTCATTTGTACAATTGAAGAGTGCTCTTGCTCCATCTCCATCTTTTTCTTCTTCATCTCCTTGTGTGTGTGTGTATGCGTGAGAGAGAGAGAGAGAGAGAGAGAGAGAGAGAGATCGAACATTGCGGCGGCACAACGGCGGCGAGGCGGTTGTGCGTGGCATAGCGCCGTCTCCCTCTTCTTCGCAGCGAGGAATCCTCCACGACAGGAAGCGTAGAGCGGTGAGTGAGACATGAACGGCATCTTTGAGCTTACTAGTTTACGCTTGTTGTGTGCTTGGAGCCATTTGTGGCTCGCACACGGTGTATCGGCAAGTTCCTTGCATTGACACGTGCGACATACGCGAACATTTTTGGCGCCGTTGCCGGGGAATGCCATACACTAAGCTTGAATGGCACTCTGTGCTTCTTTTGTGGTGCAATTTCAATTGTAGGAAAGGAAAGGAAGGAGGGTGTGTGTGTTGAGAAGAAGGAATTGTGTTACTACTGTGTATTTTTTTTGTTAATGGAGTTTTCAAAGGTACTGTGGTTTTTTCTCTGTGTAAGGTGTTAGTATTAAGGTGGTTAGTTATGTTTAATGTAATGTACAGTAAGTAGGAAATAGATCTATGAGAGCTAATAGAGTGTGTTAGTGTGTAACAGTAGGTGTATTAGTTAGAAGTGGGTAGGTAGAGTGTGTGTGTGTGCTCTCGCGCAGGCCGCGGCGACCTTATCCTTAAAAAAATATAAAAAAGTAAAAATAATAAAAATTTAAAGGTAGCAACGGGATCGGGACTATCTCCCAGACCCAAGCCTAGACCCAAGCCCAAGCTCACGCTCAGGCTTAGGCATCTCGAATTTTAGCTTCAGGTGATCGAACGTTGTGCTGTAAAGCACACCATGACCCTCTGAGTGATACGCTCGTTTTGAGCTATCACACACTTTAATCAAAAAAATCGATCCTTAAAAAACATTAAAAATGTAAAAATCACGAGTGAAAACGGACACTTAAAAAAGTAAGCGGTTAATCTTCGAGGTTATTCGTCGATGCTTGTAGGGTGCAAATGCACATGCATCTGCGCTCTGGTCGTGTGCTAGAGACGGAGCAACTAGAGAGAATTTTGACTTACGTGAGTTCTCAATATCCACCTACTTTAGGTTACGGGCCCTCGGCGGGGACTCAAGGTAGTACAAACCAAGACCCGAATATAGCGGCTAGTGACTCTTCCTCTGACTACGACATCATGGAGGGTTTCCCAATGCCTAATCCCGATAGCTCAAGCCAAGACGTGCATGCCATGGGTCCACGGTCTGGGCCGAGCGTGCTTAGCCGCTTGAAGGAGACCTTTAGTAGAGCCACTCACTCCGAACATGGAGCTAATGATGTAAATGAGGCGTGTTACGCATATTCTCAGCAATAGATCAACCAATAGCTTGAGCAAATGTTGCCAAGTCACCTAAGTGAGCAGGCACCATGGGTGAAGACGCTCCAAAGACTACAAGTGGAGTAGGTATTGGCATTGGGCTTGGCGCATAGGAAGCCCTTCGGTTCCACGTTGGGTACGATGTTGTGCTATGTGGTGGTCCATAGTTCATATGTGTGGCCCTAGGCATAGCAGATGTCGGATGAGACATGCTAATGCTAGCCGGTATGGTCCCATGGAAATAAGAACTTGGGTGTTGTGGTTGGGGAGCATAGGTAGTTGAAACAATGGGAGGGGTAGGGACTACATGAGTACGACGACCCATGGGTGTATATGATTGGTACACACTTGTAGGTACTGTTGCAGGCATTGAGCTACCATGTAGCGGTGCTTTACTAACAAATGAGGTCCATGGCATGTTTCTCGGCATGCCCATCATTGGGGTAGGCATGGTAGCCGTGGTGTCATCAAGGGAAAGATGAGCTAGACTTGGAAAGGTGAAGCTATCACTTGTGGGCTCAGATTTCACTGAGACCCCTAGCAAAACAACATATGGAGGAGCCATCGGACTTACCGAGGGAGTCTCCATTTGCGATAAGGTTGGTTGTTTAGCCTTTCCTGTATCCAAGAATCTCATGAGACCCATTGAAGGTATGTTGATCCCCTTGTTTTGTCTCTCTAACTCAATGACCCTATGGATGACCTCACAAACTCTTTGTTGTTGATCCTCCACACTAGTAGCACCCATTGTGGATTGTAGGACATCTAACCAACCCAAATGATAGGTGTGACCTATGTATTGGTCGGTCAGAGTTTCTGTTTGTAGTTCGTACTCCCAGTTCTCATTTAAGAACACTCCATCTAGGATTGAGGTGCTAGGGGTGTCCTTTGAGCTAGATGCAATGTTGCTTTCTAGGGGTTGGCCCTTAGCGGTTGCTATGTCAGGAGCTCTCGTTTGATATCTTAGCAAGGATATTGACATAGGAACTTTCACTTTTAACTCTCTTCGTTGCTCCCCCTTGCATAACCTCCAGACTTCCTTTTCCCTAGCCGCAATGATATATCGCTCAACCTCTTGCACTTCAGCAAGGCTTCTACCATCGGGTAATATGACCTCGGAGGGAAATAACTCTGAAGAGTTAGGAGGTGCAGTGAATGAAGTATTCACGTGCACATTCTCTAAGGGCATAGGGTCTACGTTGGTCATGAATGGAGAATATACTTTCCCACCCCCCTCATTTACATCATTAGCTCCATGTTCAGAGCGAGTGGCTCTACTAAAGGTTTCCTTCAAGCGGCTAAGCAAGTTCGGCCCGGATCACGGGCCCATGGCATGCATGTATTGGCTTGAGCTATTGGGATTAGGCATTGGGAAACCCTCCATGATGTTGTAGTCAGAGGAAGAGTCACTAGCCGCTATGTTTGGGTCTTGGTTTGTACTACCTTGGGTCCTCGCCGAGGGCCCGGAACCTAAAGTAGGTGGATATTGAGAACTCGTGTAAGTCAAAATTCTCTCTAGTTGCTCCGTCTCAAGCACACGACTAGAGCGCAGATGCATGTGCCTTTGGCACCCTGCAAGCATCGACGAATAACCTCGAAGGTTAACCGCTTACTTTTTTAAGCATCCGTTTTCACTTGTGTTTTTTACGTTTTTAATGTTTTTTAATGATCGATTTTTTTTATTAAAGTGTGTGATAGCTCAAAACGAGCGTATCACTCAGAGGGTCGCGGTGTGCTTTACAACACAATGTTCGATCATCTGAAGCTCCGTTGGTCCTTAAAAAATCGATTTTTAGCTACGTGTGAAGCTAAACTTCGTAATATTAAAAGGCGAATGAGGCCTAGGCCTGAGCCTGAGCTTGGGCTTGGGTCTGGGAGATATTCCCGATTCCGGTCCTACCTTTAATATTTATTTTTTTATTATTTTTAATTTTTTAATTTTTTTTCAAAAAAAAAGGATAAGGTCGCCGCGGCCTGTGCGAGAGTACACACACACTCTACCTACCTACTTCCAGCTAATACACCTACTGTTACACACTAACACACTCTATTAGCTCTCACAAATCTACTTCCTACTTACTGTACATTACATTACACAGAACTAACAACCTTAATACTAACACCTTACACAGAGAAAAAACACAGTACCTTTGAAAACTCCATTATAACAAAAAAAATACACAGTAGTAACATTAAATCCTTCTTCTCAACACACACACCCTTCTTCCTTACCTTTCCTACAATTGAAATTGCACAGAAGCACAGAGTGCCATTCAAGCTTAGTGTATGGCATTCCCCGACAGCGGCGCCAAAAATGTGCATGTATGTCGCACGTGTCAATGCAAGGAACTTACCGATACACCATGTGCGAGCCACAAATGGCTCCAAGCACACAACAAGCCTAAACTAGTAAGCTCAAAGATGGCGTTGGTGTGTCACTCACCGCTCTACGCTTCCTGTCGTGGAGGATTCCTTGCCGCGAAGAAGAGGGAGACGCCGCTACACCGTGCTCAACCGCCTCGCCGCTGTCGTGCCGCCGCAATGCTCGATCTCCCTCTCTCTCTCACTCTCTCTCACTCTCTCTCTCTATCTTTCTCTCTCTCACACACACACACACACACAAGGAGATGAAGAAGCAGAAGATGGAGATGGAGCAAGAGCACTCTTCAATTGCACAAATGAGAGAATGAGTGAATTTTAGGTTTAGTTGATTTTTATATGAGCTCGCCCCATTCACACTTGGGCGTCCATTCTTAGCCAACTAATCCCTTGAATGTTCTAGTTAGAGTGCGCCTCTCATCGGCGATCACTCTTACCCTTTTCCTATTGGACCGACAAGCCCGGTATCTGACTCTACCAAGTAAATAATACAACATCCGTTGTAGGTGATAGGGTGTCCGTGAGCCGTGAGGATTAACAGAAGTGTACTAGGGCTTTCTAGTGGGCTTAGTCCCTATTGATCTTTAGCTTAAGTATTATAAAGGGAGTTTACTAGTGTGATGAGCATGGGGAGGGTAACAGTGTTATATGACCCCCCAAAGTTACAAAATTAAAATGCTGAAAACGAACAAACAAAAAATCAAAGTGCGACAATGTAAAATCTTAAGCTGGAAGATAAATCTCAGCTTGATCTGGTACTTCACTCACATGTATCGCCTATGGTACTAGAGTCCTAGAGGTTCCTAGTGTGGGTGCTTTTCTTTGAAAAGCAAAAAACCCAAGGCATACAAAATAAGCACGCACATCAAAATTGAATCACTATAAAAAGACTTTGGGGGGGGGGGGGGGGGGGGCAAAGAAAAGGTAATCAGTCAGGCGATGATTTCATGAGAAATTCATTTTATTGTAGCTTAACTACAAGGTCTTCTAGGTATAGCTTCTAGTCAGCCTTCGGACATTAAATACTTAGCTCTCGCGATTAAACAACTTAATTGACCAGAGAAAATTGAGAAGCTTGCCCATGGTATTAATAGTCGCTCTTTAGTGCCTTTCGATTGTTAAATTAACGACCCCAAACTTGTTCAATTTTTTACCTTTACAATTGTTTATGCGTTTGATTATATTGAAATTTAATGTTTATTGCTGAGAAATGGTTTAGAATTATGCCACCAATCAAATTGTCTGCCTACAACTGCCTATTCTTTTTAATTGTTTATGGGAATGCAATTACTGTGCGAATGTTGTTTGATTTTGCAGTGACTGGAGAAGGCTAAGGAGATTCATTTCAAATGCTCTTCCACCTCAACAAATGAGCTTCAACTCAATAGCTTTCGAGGATGGAATCTACATCAGAAAGGGGGGCATGTTAACCCTCACGCACATTCCTATCACCTATGATAGACACTGTATTATTTATTTGGTAGAGTCAGGTACCAGGCTTGTCGGTCCAATAGGAAAAGGGTAAGAGTGATCGCCGATGAGAGGCGCACTATAACTGGAACATTCAAGGGATTAGTTGGTTAAGCATGGCGCCCAAGTGTGAATGGGGCGAGCTCATATAAAAGTCAACTAAACCTAAACTTCACTCATTCTCTCATTTGTGCAATTGAAGAGTGCTCTTGCTCCATCTCCATCTTCTTCTTCTTCATCTCCTTGTGTGTGTGTGTATGCGTGAGAGAGAAACTGAGAGAGAGAGAGAGAGAGAGAGAGAGAGAGAGAGAGAGAGAGAGTGCGATCGAGCATTACGACGGTGGCACGGCGGCGGTGAAGCGGTTGAGCGCGGTGTAGCGGTGGCTCCTTCTTCTTCACGGCAAGCAATCCTCCATGAAAGCAAGCGTAGAGTGGTGAGTGACACACCATCACCGTCTTTGAGCTTACTAGTTTAGGCTTTTTGTGTGCTTGGAGCCATTTGTGGCTCGCACACAGTGTATCGGCAAGTTCCTTGCATTGACACGTGCGACATACGTGCACAATCTGCATTCTATGTCAAGATTTGTGTTGTGATTTCTTTTGTCTTACTATGCACAATGATATAAATATTAAGTCTGCTATAGTTCATGAACCTCAAAGTTTTCATAAAAACTAAGATCTAACTTTCCCAAATGATCTTCTCATGTTAAATTGATCATTTAATATGGGAAGATAAAAGGGAAACAAGAGCTAGAATACTGGTATGTGCTGCTAGACGTATCCCAGCAGTACCTAGTGGAGCTTCAAAAGACCTTAGGTTAAGCTTTGTTAAATCCTCCAAAGGTTTGTGTCAAAGTCCCTAGGACTAGTGGGTGGGATTCATTCCCAACCTTGTGTGTGTAAGGTGCTCCCCCAAAAGTCAACCTACTTGTCCACTTGCATGGGGTGAGCAATGAGAGAGAACATACACACACACACACACACACACACACACACACACACACACACACACACACACACTCAAGGCTTTCTCAAGACACTAGAGACATAAAGGAAACATGTCAAGCATCTAGTTGAGTTGCCCCCATTTAATTTGAGATCCTATTGGATGGCCTATGGCATGGACCAATGAGAATTAATCTTGAGTAAATTGAACTTAAACATTTTAGAAAAGCTTGTTAAAAGAACCAATGAGAAATGAGACCCCCTAATTTGGGATAGTCCACCAAGTGCCCCAATGAAATTAAGTAGCCTATAAGCTAGCTTAATTCCTATTCACCAGTTGATTTGGAGGTCCAATAAAAATCTAGCTTCGTTTAAATAATTATGTAAGCTCTCTCTAAAGGGGAAATAAGGACACTTGTCACAAGGCTACACACCTTGCTTGTTATCTCTCATTGGCTAAGCCTTGGCATGTACCAATAGGATGCAAGCATGAGTGATTGCAAGAGGGGGGTCGAGCAAAGTAAGAAGAGGCTCTCATTTTTGCACACTCAAGCACACACATTCATACAACTCATGTGTTGAGCAATAACTCCATATCCTTCTCCAAGCATTGAGAAGTAGAGAGCCTACATCAACACCTCTTGGCTATGGAATGCAAATCCAAGCAAGAGTCAAGCTTCAATGGCATGCTCATCTTCTCTACCATCTACATTACTATGATAAAGTAAGATCTAAGAGTGATCTATAGTAAGGAGAAAACTTCTTTCTCGTATGTTACATCTTCTTCCTCTTCACTTTCCTCACTCTCTGCAAGCTCTCTTCACCTTTGAGGGTGTTTGAGGTCTTGGGATTGAGGCCGGGGACAAGTTCATGCTATTGCAAGTAAGTCTAAATGTTGTTCCATTTTTTTTTTGCAGTGCCCACTTATCTTTAGGAAACTCAACCAACTTCCATGTTTGATTGCAATGTAATGAGTCCATCTCCACTTGCATGCTCTTCATCCATTCTTCTTTGAATTTGTGTTGCATAGCCTCTTTGTATGATTACAACTCTCTAGAATCTAAGACCAAGAGATGGTTAAAGGAAGGAATGAACCTTTCTGGAGGTCTACTTGCTCTCGTAGATCTTTGGGGCATAGGTTGAGGCTCCTCATTTGGTTCATGTTGTTGCATGTTGTTACCGCTTCCACTCCTTGAGTCTTCACCGTTGGAGAGGGGGAAAGGGGAACACACCCAGCACACAACACAATGCCTCACTATAGCCCAGGGTATACACAGCGCCCCAATCCACTAGAGTTCACCTTTAAAACTCAACACTACGCGCAAGCAAACCACTGCTTTCACACAACCGCACACACATATGCCTTGCAATGCACCAGACAGACTCAATCACTCCGCTCTGCTCAATTCACAGCCTTCCGCACTCACACAACCTCTCTCTATCTCTCTTTGCACGACAAACCTCGGGGGGGCACACACGCCTACACATGCCCGGAAACACACGCACACGAGCAGAGAAGAGAAGGGGGAAGGGGGAATGATGCCTTAAAACAATAGGGAATAGTCTACTAGCATAGGCAATATCATGTACATCCAACACACCACAGGCATGAACCTCGGCAACCAAAAACAAGAGCTCCAAAAGCTTTGGCAAAAAAACCCTCCTTGGTCCAAAGCCCTCCTTGGCAAAAGACATTGGTCCCAAAAAAAGACCCTTACAAATGAACATAAGCACCCTTTTATAGGGTTGTTCCTAGAAATCTCAAAAAAGAAAAATGGTGGTGTGATTCCATGTCGTGCATTTCATGTAGAGTTCCTTTTAGAAGTTTTATGCATTGCCAACATTTGGCTTAGTTATTTTTGAAGACCTTTCCATGCTAGACACATTGGCCCTTTCCCTTTGGTCGGCCAGACTTTCCTTGGTGCCTTGCATTTGGATTTAGAGTGCTCTTAGCCTTGCATCTCAACTAGCCTGGCCGGCTTCTCCTGGCAGTGGGACCCTTTTCTTCCACGAGGGGGGGAGGCAATAGCGATGTCGCTATTGCCCCCTCCTTTCTCCTTTGAAAGTTTGGGGCCCTATGGGCCGTGGGAACCCCCCCAAGCCGAGAGCCACATCATCATCAAATTCCACCACCCACAGGCGCCACCACATGTAGGTGCGCCGCCTTGCTCGCCAACTGCCGCCGCCAAAACAGGCCCGAACTTCCGCCTGCGCAGCGCCCACTGGGCCGCGCCATAGCCCACGGAGCTTGGAGCTTCCACTCTCCACTTGCATGCCAATGTCTCCCCACGACCCAGCCTATATGTGCTCAATGTTCGCCCTGCCTTAACGCATGTGGGGTTTATCCCCACCACGTGGCAGCCCCAGAAGGCCATATCCTCTTAAGACTTCAAAAGAACAACAAAAACCCACTATATTTTTTCTTAACCAAAAGACTTTGCAATATGCCTTGGCTTGGCCCCCATTCTCCCACCTTCTGTTGTCGAGCCGCAAATCTTGAGTGAAATTGCGCACTGCCTCCCTGCTTCTCCATGATCCGCACCGCTATTGGACTTCTCCAGGCCCAAGATCCGAGGCCACCAAAACACGACCAATTCATCTGCCAACAACTTCGGGCAAAGACACCCAATCTTCCGACTCCCATATCTTTCTGCTCCGGATTTTGTTTGGCGTGCAGTCACTTCCTGCTAGCTCCATATGGTGTAAACTCTGCTCTAGAACTTTGTCGGGGCTCAGAAGATGCCAGATGGCGTGTACTCCAATGTGGCCAAGTGGGCTGAGACCCGGCACCCGGAAAAACTTCAGCTGACCATAGCTTGCAATCCAGAGCTCCGATCCACAATCCGAAAAGACGGGTAGGCTCTATGAGTTGAGCTCTACACATCTATACCTCAAGTTCCACTTGGATCACCTGTCACCAGCTGCCCTATCCGGCAAGAATCTACAAACCATCAAAACTTTAACCTTCAATAACTTGGGCTCCGTAGCTCGGTTTGATGAGCCGTCTAGACGTGCTCCTTCAGCACTCCAAGCTCTTCATTCTTGAATCCAAAGGCTGCACTTTGCATCTCCTTCACCTGCTACCCCAATTAGCCCCTTATGTAGCCTTTCTTGGCCTACAAGCCGCATCATGCATACACTTCCATTGCTACCTGTCATCCCATGAACTTCCTAGCTGCTTCAGTCCTTTGCCATGCTTCTACTTGCCTGTGCACACCTGTTCATGCCATCTTCTAGCGTCGACACACTTTGGCTGCACCAGCGTCCTCAAGCTCCATCTACTCATCACCTATATCTTTGGTTTTTTTAATTTCTTAGTAATCTTTGTACATATTTTGTTTGTTGAAAATTACATCCCTACCTCTAAATATTTTACCATATTCAAGATTCCATAAGCGATAACCAAAGTCAGCTTCTCCATAGCCAATGAAGAAACACTTTTTGGACTTTGTATCTAGCTTTGACCTTAGGCTTCTATCTATGTGCATAAAAGGCTCGCACCAAAACACTTTGAGAAATGCATAATTCATTGGCTTACATGTCCATGCCTCTTCTGGAACTCCCCCATCCAATACCGTTGAGGGTGATCGGTTGATTAAGTACAGAAACGTACTTACTGCTTCCACCCAAAGCTCAAGGGATAGGCCTGCATGTAGCCGCATGCTTCATGCTCGCTCCATGATTGTTTTATTCATCCTTTCCAAAATGCCATTTTGTTGAGGTGTCCTTGGGGTTGTTCTTTGCCTATGAATGCCATTGCTAGCACAAAAGCTTTTGAAAGCTTGGCTGCAATATTTGCCTCCATTGTTGCATCTGAGACATTTCAGCTTGGTACCTGTTTCAGGCTTTCCACCTTTGAAATATGGAAAATACATCAATTTTAATCTTCATTACATAAACCCATGTATTCCTAGTTGCATCGTCTATGAATGTTACATAGTACAATGATCAACCAAGGGATGGTGTACTTGCAGGACCCAAAAATCAAAATGAATCAATTTAAATTTTTTATATTTTCTTTCATTTCTTGTTTTTTGAAAATTTACCTTCTTTTGTTTACAGTAAACACAATCTTCACATCATACTCTAAGTCCACTTCTTTTAAACCTGGTAGAAGCTTCTTTGATTAAAGGATTTTCATTCCTTTGGCACTCATATGCCCAAGTCGGTAGTGCCACACCTCACTGTTGATTTTTGTAGCTATTGCACAAGTTGAAGATTGCGTGCTGATAGTACACAAGTAAAGTGTACCAACCTTTTCTCCTTTGGAAACCACCAAAGATCCCTTTGAGATCTTCCAATGTTTTTTTTTAATGTAATGTTGTGATCTTCATCATCCAATTGTCCTATAGAGATCAAATTTTTGCAAAGAAAAGGAACATGTCTAATAGATTTAAGCTTCCATTCATTTCCATTAGCAGTTTTGACACAAATTGTATCTTTGCCGACAATATCACAAGCTTCATCATCTCCCAAGTATACGTACCCAAAATTACCTTTGGTGTAATCTTGGAAATGTTGCTTATATGGTGTTGCATGAAAGGAAGCCCCAAAGTCTACTATCCAAGAATTAGACACATTGTCTAATGGGAGAATTAGAGCATCTTGCTCTACCTTACCTGTCACATTGGCCTCTTGATGTTGGCTTGTTGTCTTGAGACTTTGACTCCTTCTTCTTCTCCCCTTCTTCTTGGACTAGCAATGCTTCTTGGCGTGGTCCATCTTTCCACAGTTCAGACATTCAAGAACTTAATTTGTGTGTGACTTGCTCCGCCTTGAGCGATCACAACCCTTTTGGTTTTTGAACCTCTCCTTCAATCTTCCCCTTGTTTTCGCTGATAGTGCAGCACTTGATGATTCACATGTGCTTCTCCTTTGCATTTCCTCACTTAGGAGAATACCCACAACATCATCAAACTTAAGAGTCTTTGTGTCAGAGACTAAGTTACTTATAACCATCACAAGGCTGTCCCAAGTGTCCAGTAGAGATGATAGTATAAGGGAGGTCTCGCACTTTGTCGTTAAAACTGACCTTCACCAATCGAAGTTGACTTATGTTGGTGTTAAAGTTGTTTAGGTTTTTCTAACTGAACAACTCTCTGCCATTTTTAGATTGACCAAGCGCTTCATGAGAAATACCTTATTAGATGCCGATGGTTTCTTATGGAGGCCATCAAGTGACTTCATCAAGTCCTCCGTGGTCTTCATATCCAGAACGTTGAAGGCCACCATTGACGCCAAGCTTAGCCGGATTGTTCCTAATGCCTTTTGGTCAAGGACAATCCATGCTTCATCTGTCATTGTTGTGGGATTCTTTGTAAGACTGCCTAGTGGCAAATAAAGGTCCTTCTGGTAGAGATAGTCTTCAATCTGCATCCTCCAATGTTGGTAGTTTTTGCCATTGAACTTTTTGATTTTGAGTTTACCTTCCTCCACCATTACTCCCATGCAATTCAAGGAATCCTTTCCTTGAGATACTTTAACTACGAGAAAATTTTGCTTTGATACCAATTGCTAGGAAATAGGATGTAGCTAAGTAGATATTAGAGTAGCTTACTTAATGGAGAGAAATAAATTTTCACACACAAGCGATTTTAGAGTAGAGAGAGAGCACACACGATATACGTGGTTCACCCAACATGGCCTACATCCACAGGCAAGCAGCCAGTCAATGGCTTTAGTGCTTCAAACCAGAAGTAGGTTACAAAGGGGCTACACCCTTAATAGAGATCTCGCCTTGCTTCACTCTCACCACCTCACACACACCTTGTTGCATCAACTTCACAATGCACCACAATGCCTTTTATGTGTAGAAAAGGCCTCCTTTTATAAGCCAAAAGGGTTTCTCTATCTTATGAGAGGCAGCTGTGTGTAGCCACCCTTGTGTAGACAAGTCCAAGTTGGACTCTCCAATGTGTCCATGTGTGGATTCCCTTGAGAAGAAAAATCCGCTTGACATTGGCCACCGTGCACCGGCCATTGACTACCGACCAACCGGCCAATCGACCGGCCATTTTTTGACCACTTTTTGATCGTTGTTTGGCTATAATATTATGAGAAAAAGGGAGTATTCTGGTGAGAATGAGTGTTCCCCCAATGCACATGTTGCAATGCCTTTGGTCATGTCTGGAACAATTGTGTAATTTGGATTCATCACTTCAAAAAGGGAAAGGACCTATCAATTATTGCCCTCACATATCTAGAAGCGCCCAAGGCAGATGGAGCCAGTGGGGCTAGGGAAAATGAAGCCACTACAAGCAATAGAGGGGGCAGGGGATGCTACAAGAATGGAACTCGAAGGGGTAGAGGCAAGGGAGATTTTTCAAAGAAACATGAACTGCTATACTTGTGGCAAGTATGGCCACTTCATAGCTCTATGTCGAGAGTTACCAAAGCTAGAGGTAGCTAACCAGAAACTACCAGAGCCAGTATCCGTAAGAGTAGTCACAAGAAGCAAGGGATTAGTGATTGAAGAAATCCCTACTGAAGAAGATAGTCAAACTACTGAGGCCAAAAAGTGGTAACAACACAGGTTAGTGTGGAAGGCTAAGCGTAAAAGAATGATAGTAGACGAATGGTGAGAACAAAGGGAGCTTGCAACAAAACTTTGTGAAAACCTATCAAGGAAGCTGGCGGAACAACCAAAAAGTTTGACGCTCGGACCATTCACAAAATACCACCCCAGTCTTCAAAACCAAAATCGGAGAAGGCAGTTGATGGACTAGATGAGTCTTTGATTGCTGCAGTACAAAGATTGAGAGAATAATCAAGGCAAGTCAGATTAGACTTGGCTGAGACTGTTGGCTGAGGCTGGACATGCTATCCTAGGGAAGAATCATGTGGATTTGTCCAAAGGTAGTGTCCAGAGCTAGCCAACAACTACAAGCAAACTAGTAGAATGGAATTGTGAAGAGTCTTAGAGAGATAAGTCTTCTGCTTTAGATAGTGAGAGTTCGGGCAATGAGCAAGATGAGATATATGTTAAGGTTTGTGATTGGATTCAGAAATTACATGAGACTGCTAAATATTATCAAACAGAAAAGAAAAGATGAAGCAGAGGCCAGAATAGTGGATTTGCACAAATGATGAGATTCTAGTAATTGAAATAGACTATAGCTCAAAAAACAATGGGAACCTGTGCGCTCCTTGCCGCACTGTCGAAGCAAGGGACTTGCCGATACACCGTGTGCGAGCCACAAATGGCTCCAAGCACACAACAAGACTAATCTAGCAAGCTCAAAAGAGGGCAATGGTGTGTCACTCACCGCTCTATGCTCCTGCCGTGGAGGATTCCTCGCCGCGAAGAAGAAGGAGACGCCGCTACGTCGCGCTCAACCACTTCACTGCCGTCGTGCCGCTGCAATGCTCGATCTCTCTCTCTCTCTCTCTCTCACACACACATACACACACACACCAGGAGGTGAAGAAGAAGAAGATGGAGATGGAGATGGAGCAAGAGCACTCTTCTATTGCACAAATGAGAGAATGAGTGAATTTTAGGTTTAGTTGGCTTTTATATGAGCTTACCCCATTCACACTTGGGCTCCCATGCTAATCCCTTGAATGTCCCAGTTAGAGTGCGCCTCTCATCGGCGATCACTCTTACCCTTTTCCTATTGGTCCGACAAGCCCGGTACCTGACTCTACCAAATACATAATACACGTTCGTCGTAGGTGATGGGGTGTCCGTGAGCCGTGAGGGTTAACATGCCCCCCTTCCTGATGTAGATTCCGTCCTCGGAAGCTATTGAGTTGAAGCTCGTTCGTCGAGGTGGAAGAGCATTTGAGATGAATGTCCTTAGCCTTCTTCAGTCACTGCAAAATCAAACAACATTGGCACAGTAATTGCATTCTCATAAGTGATTAAAAAGCATATGCAGTTTTAGGTAGCCAAATTGATTGGTAAAAGAATTTCAAACAATTTGTCAGCAATGAACATTAAATTGCAATGTAATCAAATGCATAAACAGATGTAAAGGTAAAAAATTAAACAAGTCTGGGGTCGCTAATTTGACGGTCGAAAGGCACTAGAGATCGAATATTAATACCATGGGTAAGCTTCTTAATTTTCTGTGGTCAATTAAGTTGTTTAATTGCGAGAGCCAAGTATTCATGTTCGAGGGTTGACTAGAGGCTATATCTAGAAGACCTTGTAGTTAAGCTACCATAAAAGGAATTTCTCATGAAATCATCGCCTGACTGATTACTTTTTTTTTGACCCCCCAAAGTCTTTTCACAGTGATTCAATTTTGATGTGTGTGCTTATTTTGTATGCCTTGGGTGTTTTGCTTTTCAAGTAAAGGAGCCCATACTGGGAACCTCTAGGTCTCTAGTACCATAGGCAATACATGTGAGTGAAGTACCAAATCAAGCTGAGATTTCTTTTCCAGCTTAAGATTTTACAGTGTGGCACTTTGATTTTTTGTTTGTTCATTTTCAGCATTTTAATTTTGTAACTTTGGGGGGTCATATAACACTGATACACCTCCCCAGGCTCATCACACTAGTAAACTCCCTTTATAATACTTAAGCTAAAGGTCAATAGGGTCAAGCCCACTAGAAAGCCCTAGTACATTTCACACAATGCTGCCTAAATCGGATTAAGAACCTAAGTAACCATTAATTATTAGGAAGGCATTCCCTATGGTATTAAGAGAAGATTTCTAACACCTAACTTGGTCAAACTAGTTTGTCGGACTGCTTGATTTTTAAACCTAGACAAGTGATTATGACAAGAAATTACATTGAATTAAATGTTTGATACTAAGTAAATGCGGTGAATATTAGGCTACCAATCACAATTAAAGCTGACAATCATAGATGCAAAAAAGATAAGGGGCAATGCTAATGGACAAGAAACACCTATTTGTGTCGATGGTCGTGCTTGATTTGAAGAGTGAGTTGAGATAAAGATTCCATGAAGGTCCAAATCCTACCAATAGCAACACGCTCATGTACACACTAGGAAACACAAGGAATACCTCCAGGAGGCACATTAGTGGAAAAAGGTACCAACACTTATTGAACACAACAAAAAACATAAGGAACCCTAACCTAATTTTTTCACTCCCCCTAGAGAGTCAAGGGAATAGGATATTGTAGAGGTTGGGGGGAAACCCTAAGGCTAAACCCCTATCATCGTCGTCGAGATAAACAAAGTCATCATCCATGAGACCATATGTGTCATCTGTGTAGTCTTGTAAATTTTCTTCTTCATCATAGGTGCCCATGTTTACTAAGAAGGTCACTAGACGCCTATAGTCATCTTGGTCAAAAGGGTAGGCTTGTGCAATGGGAGAAACGCTCTCTACTAAGTATGGATCAGACGTGGTCAAGAGACGTATCAGCCATTCTAACTCCTCAAAATTCCTCTCACATGCTAGCGTACCTATCAAATCCCATTCACATGCACGCACTGGAAAGACCATGTGAAATATTTGTGAAAAGTAATGAGGGTACCTCTCACCCAAGGCAGGAGTGGATGACTCTAGCGTACTAGCCATATCTGTACACGCAAATAGATGATGGTTAGAGTGCAAATATTACAAGGGTCGTGTTCTTGTGCATAATTTGTTTTTATGATTTGTGTTATGGCTCTTGCTCTTTTACTTTTTTATCTTGTTTTTGTGAGTATAAGGCTTTATATATACATTCCCTAAGATCGGAGATTAAGAGGTCAGGGAGAAAGGTTGAGAGGGAAGCAAGTGAATGATGGATGTCCACAAACACTCCCCCCTTCCTTGGGTAGATCATACCGCTTGAAATGATGTCGTCACCCTTTGAAACCAATTGTTCCAGTTGGTAATAGGTGAGGATTTTTGCCATTAGTTTTCTATTACCCTAGGTGCCTCGTCAAGTTGCAAGGGTGGTAAGGTACTCTCCCAGGATCGAACTTGAAGTGGTTCATCAGGTGATTCTTGAACACTGGGAGGTGTGGATTCTTTTGTAGCTTCATGGAGGTCCATTACTATAGATGGAGGCTGTGTAGAAGCTTTTACCTCTATGGATGTATTACATGAGGAG
This sequence comes from Adiantum capillus-veneris, assembly GCF_014529385.1. NCBI lineage: Eukaryota > Viridiplantae > Streptophyta > Polypodiopsida > Polypodiales > Pteridaceae > Adiantum > Adiantum capillus-veneris. The sequence continues at coordinate 50,163,020 of NC_140959.1, read as the reverse complement.
CTAGAAGCTTCATGAAACTCCCCCCTTCCTGAGCTAGGTGGAATAAATTGGTTTTTCCTTGGAGCCCAAACTAGCTATGGACTAGGTGTGTAGCATTCTGTGATCTTTCCCTTCCCACAGTCTGCCATTGGCTTTAGCGTTACACTGTTTGACTCATATGGGTTTGTTGTCGATAGGGAAGGACACATTTTACGTTTAGGTACCCAAATTTTCTCATTTCCATCATAGTAGCCTTGGGCTTCTAATAGTTGTTTTGGGATCCATCGTGATTTGGTCTTGACTCTCCTAGGGCGCGCTCTTGGTTTTCCTGGGAAATTTTTTCTTGGAATGGATGGGAGGGTTGAGGTAGTTGGAAGTAAGGCCTTGGGGACCCATTGATATGTACTCTTAGGTCGTGCATGTTGAGTACTTGCAATATTACTGCTTGCTGCAACTACAAGTGTTGAAGTGCTAGATTCATGGGTAGCCGGCAAGGACGAGTTAACCACCTTGGCTTGTGAATGTTGGCTATCCTTCAACTTTGCTAGAGTTTGCAACGTAGGTGAATTTGCTTGAATGATAGGGGTAAGAATCGGTGGTCGCGTCGTGACACTAACAATATCCCAATCAATAGTGCATTTGGTTGCCAACATCCACGTGCATCCCAGGTTTACGTTGCCTTCCATAGCTCCCACGGGCATGACTAGAAACCTCTGCACTATGCTTCCCTTGTCATAGACAACAGGGGTCTGAAGGACTCCAAGAATAGCAGTTTTCTTTTTATTAATGCCCTTGACTTGCATCGTACTCGGGGATAGGGTCGGTTTCCCTAATTGACACCAAACTCCATAGGATAACAAATTGTGTGTAGCTCCCGTATCTAATAAGGCATTGTATAGTACTTTCCAATAGGGGCTATTTAGCTCAATTGGGTATGGTAGGGGTGGCTCAGATTCTAATGAGTTGTCATCTGTGTCCTCGAAAAATTCTTGCGTGATTCCCAGATTAGCCTCTCGTTGGCGTCTAAGACGTTGTTGTCGTTCTTGAGCCTCAACTCTTGCTTGGATTTTTTTAAGCTCTGCTTGCTCCTTGGCAGCATTCTTTTGATGGATGTCTTGCAACTCTTCCTGGCTTAGAGGATCATAATATCTTTTGAATTTACTCCCATTAAGGAATCCAATGGTTTCAACTCCATCTAGAGTCTCCACACAAATGGTACCTTGCGGGGTAATTTCACACACTCGATATGGCCCCTTACCAGCGTATTTAAATTTCTTCTTTTCATTACGTACCCTGTACATAATAGAAACCTTATACGCAGTACGATAAGCCCATAAAGCTGATGTAAGCTTTAGGTCCCAATCAGTGCGATGAGCCTGAACTGTCTTTGTCAAAATGGAGATGAGAGTTTTGTTGGTACTCTCAGCTTGGCCATTTTCTTGGGGATAATAGGGTGTAGACTTGTGGTGAGATATCATGAAGTTTGATGTGAGTTCTTTTATTACTTCATTTATAAAATGAGTTCCATTGTCACTCACAAGTTCAAAGGGGCATCCAAAACGTGTGATAATGTTCTCAAAGAGGAACTTAGCTGTTGTTTTTGCATCCGACTTTCGTGTTGCTTTTGCTTCAGCCCATTTGGTTACATAGTCGGTAGCGACAATGATATATCGTGATTGCATGTTACGTGCAGCCGGACTAATCGGTCCTACAAAGTCTAAGCCCCACTTTTCAAATGGTTGGGTTACCTTGATGGGATGTAGAGGCATCCTATCCCTTCTTTGCGGCTTCTTGAAGCGTTGGCATTCATCACATCCCTTTGCAAAAAGTGATGCATCCTTAAACAGAGTGGGCCACCAATAGCCTGACTGTAAGATCTTTCGGGCAGTCAAGTTTCCTAAAAAGTGACCACCAGCTACGCCCATGTGTGCCTCTTGTAGAATATATAAATACTCATCCTCGCGGGCACAGCGTCTAAGAACATAATCTTTTCCTCTCTTTTAGAGAGTTACAGCCAGTAAGCAATAGGGTTTGCATTCCTTGATTAATTTTCGAGCTATATCTTTTCGTAGTTCTTTGGGTGGAAAACCATTAACCAAGAAGTTAACAATCTTTTCACTCCATTCAGGCATTGTCTCAACAATGAACAAAGGAGTATCAGGCAATTCATCATCAACTCCCGTAGGAGCTTCGCCATTAGGGATACGAGATAAATGATCCACCATGACATGTTTCCTCCCAGGCCTCACAACAACGGTGAAGTCAAACTCAAGAAGAATTAACAACCATCGTGTAATTCGACCTGTGGAACACAGCTTGTTTACCAAATATAGCAATGCTTGATGATCAACATAAAACACAAACTTGGTAGCAAGAAGGTAATAGCGAAATTTCTTTACTGCATAATTCATAGCTAGACCTTCGCGCTCTGTAGTAGTGTAGTTCATCTCGGCATCATTTAATTGGCAACTTGCAAAGCTAATGGGGTAGTCCAATTTATGTTCTCCTGGTTGAGTTAGAACACACCCAATAGCAAAATTTGATGCATCAATATGCACATGAAAAGGTACATTCCAATCGGGTGTTCGCAGGATTGGAGTACTTGTTAGGGCCTTCTTTAATAACTCATAAGATTGATGACATTCTTCCGTCCAGTGAAACTCGATAAGAAGCTTGTACAATGGACGCGCTATCTCGGCAAAGTTTAAAATAAATCTTCGATAATAACCAACATGGCCCATAAATCTTTGAACTCCTTTATAGTTCGTAGGTGGTGGCAAATCGGAAATTTCTTTAATCTTAGTCTCATCTGTGGATATCCCGTTCTTGGACACTATATGCCCTAGAATGACTCCATGCTTAACCCAAAATTGGCATTTGAAAGGGTTCAATGAGATGCGATAAAATCTGCACCTTTCAAATATTTTTCGTAGATATAACAAATGCTTCTCCCAAGAAGAATAAACACAAAGGTCGTCTAGGAAAGCTTCACAAAACTCCCTTAGAAATTCTTTAAACGCAGTGTTTATTAATCGTTGGAATGTAGCAGGGGCATTCGTTAATCCAAAAGCCATAACACGAAATGCTTGGTCCTCTAATGCAATTGTGATTTGATTGTAACCAGAGTACCCATCTAAAAAGCTATAAGCTTCCTTGCCCGCAACTCTTTCAAGCACATGTTCTGAATATGGCAAGGGATAATGATCTCTTCTAGTGGCTACATTAACTTTCTTGAGGTCCATGCACACTCTTAGTTTCCCATTCTTTTTTGGCACAATGACTATTGGAGAAACCCATTCTGAGTTCTCAATAGGGTATATGAATCCACATTGGATAAGTTTTTCAATCTCCTCTTGTACAATTTTGGCGTACTTAGGATTCATTGGATAGGGTCGTTGCTGGACGGGTTTAGCAGTGTTGATCATGGGAATTGTATGTTGCACCACAGAAGGTGAAACTCCCTTCATGTCGTGATATGTCCAAGCAAAGATATCCTTGTATTCCTTGAGGACCTCCTTAAGTACAGCCTCTTCAGTTTCGGTAAGGTCTTGAGCAATAAAGACTGGTTTAGACTCCTCACCTGGTTCTGCTAATTCTATCTCTTTAACTACCACTGGACCATCATAGACTCCACTGCTTCCATTGGTAGGTATTCGTTGGGCTTTGGCATACACAACCTTTCGCTCCCCCCGTGGTATAAGATTTAAAATGTTCAGGAGCCATATGTAAGTCAGCAGGCTCTTGTCCTGACGGAGACCTTTCTTTTAGTTCTGCCTCCTTTTGTTGTTGTGCTAACTCTCGGTTTTGACGTCTTCTTATAGTTCGACTCAATTTCGGCTCTATAACCTCCAATTGAGTGAGGTCAATGGGTCGCGGGCTGCACCACATGACACTCTGGAGATTTTCACCCCAATTGTCTACTAGCTTTCGATGAGCATCACATGCCCCTAGATAGCTAAGCCATTCTGCAGTAGATCTTTCCTTGTTTATCCTAGCTCTCACATTTGCTCGATATCGTCGTCTCTTATATGACCTTTGTTTCTTGTTAAGGTTTTGATTTTGGTAAATGTTTGAACTCGACTCGCTTGATAGGTCTTCGCTTGTATCTTCTTCACTCTTATAAATTACCATAGATGGTCGTACTAGACCTTGAGTGTTCAGTTTCTATACTTGGCTCACTCAATGTTTCCTCAGGTTCTGAATCCATTTCTCCCTGAGATTCCGTTTCTGATGTGTATTGGCTTGAAGCCTTTGAGGAATCATCGGTTTCACTCTCAGGTAGGTGTGCCTCTTTCTTATCATCGGATGTTACATGCGCTACACCTAACATGTTTACTGGTGCAATGTGTGGTATCTCTTTTCCATCTGGTGTTACCCATGTTGTTCCTCTAGCTCCCCATGTATCTATAGTTGCCGCTAGGTGTACCCAATCGACATTGTCTGACTCAGCCATTCCGGGTAGGATATCCATATAAGGAGAGTTCTCCCCAATATCCGTGTCTTCGTTACACGTGTAACAATATTGTAATGGAGCTGAGTGAATTGTTGTGTCTGATCGATTATCAATGATGAATTTATTTCCTAGAGGATGCGCTCGACCACTTAAAAGATCAACTCGAATGACAGTCTTGGAACTGTAAGTAGACGTGGTTTTTGGACCAGTCATGCACCATTTTTGCTTCCCTCATGAATGGATGCCCTAAGATCATCTCAAATGACATAGGATGCTTGAAAAAATCCATAACAATGAAAGTCTGCCTTACCTTGTGTCCCAAGACCTTGATTTTGAGATCCTTTAGCATTCCAATAGGCGTAACAATAGATCCATTAGCCATTTTTACCACTACGCTTGTGGCTTCAAGGTGAGGTCGCCCCATAGACTCCCAACAACTCTTTGTCACCATGCTGACTCCCGCACCACCGTCAAGGACTCCCTTTACAGTTAATCCTTTAGTAGTGATTGGCGAGTAGCATTAGATTCATCACCTTCAAAGTATTGCCCCAACTTGTTAACGGGTACTTCAATTACAGATTCATGTCCCGCTAGGTCAGATGGTGGTGCTAAATGTTCCTCATCATTCAGTACCGAGTCAGGTTTGTTCATATGTGCAAACTGTGGTAATCCGGCCTGTAATTCTCCATTGAGGAAGGCTCGAAGAGCTGAGACTAGCTCGGGGTCTTTATATAGTTTGGACATGATGGTGGTTCTAACTTCTGAAGACATGAAATCCATCAATTTGGCAACATTTAATGGCATCTTGTGGGACGTAGGACCCTGACAAGAGAATGGTGAAGATGGATTCTCCACTTCCTCAAGGGGGTCGGGCATTCCCTCACCAAACATTCTCTCTAGTAGGAAAGGTGTGTGTCCACTTTCAGATGTCCTACCCTCACTCTCTTCCCGAATGATACTGGGTATAGCTAACGGCCTGTAGTTCTTGTGAGGTTGAACTTGTGTGGGAAACACTGTGTCCGACATCTGGATATGTTTGGGTTCAGGTTCTAATGTTCGTTGAGTTTCTTCCACCAAACCCCTCAGTTGTTGGACTCGTTCAATTTCCACTGTTGGGTTTGGATAGGTTCCAATCATTCTCTTGCAATCCTCATTTTTTGTCTCTCGTGGCTTATCTTGGGGGTTCTCAACTGGGTGGTTTAACTTTGAATACTCTTTTGGTGCTCGTCGTAATTCCCTCTCGTGATCCTCCTCATTGGCTTTTTCCTTTGTAGTAATAGTTTTGGTCTCCGTGGTCTCTATCGAATCTGAGTCATCCTCAGGGTCATTCATATACACGGGATCCTCTCCTGTCCCTATGTTAGTCTTTGAACTAGGTCCTTGACTGGTTTGCATTAGTGCGTCATTCTTTTGTATTCTAATGGGGCACTCAGCTACTCGATGTGGTCCACCACATTCGTAGCACTGAAGAGGTGGTCTCCTGGCAAAACTATTAATGTTTTGGCCTTTTGCTGCTAGCACAGTAGCTTGATATACCGGTTTGATTTGTCCCCAATGGTCTTCCATATAGTACATGGGACACTCCTCAAGCATGTCGACTCCATAGGTGATACTAGAGTCTATGTCCTCTTCGCAATCTACATAAGTACTAGATGACTCGCAACCTATTTGGTTCATAGGTGTAACTATTGGATGAGGGGGTTGCGGTCCTAGCACTGGAGGTGGCAACGGTGTGGTTTGGACCACATTTTGGGTTCTAGGGACCATGTGTTGTAATGGCAACTGTTGCTCCATGGGTGGGGTAGGCATCAATGCAGGAACTCGAGGTGAGTCTGCCCAAGCTATAGGCAGTCTATTTTCTATGATGCGTTTAAGCATTAGGCAATCCTTCGCTTGATGGACATACCTACCACACGCGTTACAAGTCCCGTTAAACTTTACTCTGAAAGTAGGGCATTCACTCGTAGTATGTGGGCCCAAGCAAATTGAGCACCATTGTTGCTCCCTTCTTGGATACATATGAGTGTTCTGTGGAGCACGATTACCCCTAAGGCTTTCTTGGATGGCCTTTGTGAGATCTGCCAAAGTCATCTCAGATATCGTTTGCTCTTTCACGATTGGCTTTATCTTCATTGGCTCATGCCCTGAGGCTTGCGAGCTACTTGACTTCGGCTCGGCAGACACTCTTTCTCCTGCAATCATTAAATTATCCTCCAATTGGATTGCATTCATGGTGACTGCTTCCCAAGTAGTGATACCTCTAATGACTAGGCCATTATAGATACTTTCATGTCGTAGTCCCCTAATGAATCTATCGAGCAATTGGTTGTTGTTGAATCGCTCGTTTGGATTGCATCGAGAATTCAAATTCTTTAGGCGACTAATGAAGTCTCTCACGGATTCACCTTCTTCTCGTTGGGATTTCTGGAGCTGAGAGGCTACACCCCAAAGTACTCCCTCTCGTATGTATTCTTTTAAGAACAGTCTCCTAAGAGTAGAGTAGATCGTTTTCTCTTCTACTCTTAAGGTTCTATACCAATCTCCAGCCTTTCCGCTTAGGGTCAAACTCAAAGCCTTACACTTATGTAGCTCATTGTGCTCTTCCAAGGAATCGCACACATGTTCAAAGACTTCCATATGCTTTCTAGCATCTCCGTCTCCATTGAATTTCTGTGTGAGCTTAGCTACTTGAACTGCCTTGCTCCTAGGCTCTCTATCAGGTGCACTACGCATGTTTTCCGCAATAGAGCGACCGATAGTTTGAGCAAATGCTGCCAAATCTCCTATTTGAGCAGGTATAATGGGTGTATGTGCTCCTGGAACCACATGTGAGATGGGAGTTGGCCTTGGCCTTGGCATACGCGCGGCTCTTGGGTCCCATATTTCGTATGGTGGTGTACCATACGGTGGTCCAAAGTTTACAGGTGTGGCCCTAGGCATAGGGGGTGCCTGATATGGCATGTTATTATTAAATGGCATGGCTCCACTTGTATAAGAGCTTGGATAATTCCATTGTGGATTGTAAGCTCTTGGAATAATCGGAGGTGTAGGAGCTACATGAGGCTGAGGTACGATAGGTGCACATGATTGATACATACATGTAGGTATAGTTGGGGGCACTATGCTACTAGGCATCGGCGCAGTATTAACAAATGAACTCCATGGTGTACTTCTTGTCATTCTCACCACTGGGATATGCATGGTAGCTGTAGTGTCATTAAGAGAAAGATGAGCTAGATCTGGGAAGGTAAAGCTGCCACTTGTGGGCTCAGATTGTACTGAGGCTCCTGGCGAAACAACATATGGAGGATCAATGGGGCTCACTGAGGGAGTCTCCATTTGTGATAGGGTTGGTTGGTTGGCCTTTCCCGTATCCAAGAATCTCATTAGGCCTGTTGAAGGCATGTTGATCCCTGTGTTCTGTCTTTCTAACTCGACAATCCTATGGAGGACATCACAGACTTTCTGTTGTTGCTCATCTATGCTAGTAGCACCCGATGTGGATTGTAGAACATCTAACTAACCCACATGATAGGTGTGTCCTGTGTATCGATCAGTTAAAGCTTCTACTTGTAGGTCATACTCCCAATTTTCGTTTAGGAATATCCCATCTAGGACCGGCGTGCTGGAGGTTTCCCTTGAAGTGGAAGCATTATTGCTCCCCATAGCTTGCCCCTCCGTGAGTGCTACCTTGGGAGCACTCGGTTGCTCGGCTGGCATGATTGTTGTCATAGGAGCCTTTGCTTTCAGAGCTCAACTTTGTTCTAGCCTTCGTAGGTTCTTAATTTCCCTCTCCCTTGTTCCTTGCATATAGCGTTCGATCTCTTGTACTTCGGCAAGACTCCTACCATCGGGTAGTAAAACCTCAGAGGGAGATAGTCCTAAAGGATCAGGAGGTGCAGTGGATGGAACATTCACATGCACACTCTCAAGAAGCATAGGGTCTATTTTAGGTATGAATGACGAATTTACTTCCCCACTCCCTTCATTTATTTCATTAACCGCATGTTCGGAGCGAGTAGCTCTACTAAGGGTCTCTTTTAAGTGGCTAAACACGCTGGACCCGGGCCAAGGGCCCATGGCATGCATGTCATGACTTGAACTATCAGGGTTTGGTGTAGGATACCCCTCCATGACTTCGTAGTCAGAGGAAGAATCACTAGGCGCGATATGAGGATCTTGGATCGCGCTACCTTGAGTCCCGGCCAAAGGTCCAGAACCTAGGGTGGAGGAATAATGGGTGCCCGCGTAAATGGAGGCACTACCAATATGCTCGTGCTCTAACACTCGTCCAGAGCGTAGGTTCATATGACTTGGATTCCCTAGAAGTGTCAGTGAGGGCCCGTGAAGGCTGCTCACCTAGTAATTTTGGGTGTTTTACAACGCAAGTCTTTTCTTATTTATTGATTTTTTGGTCCTTTTTTTTTTGATCCAAATATAGAATAGAACGTATGATAGCTCAAAACGAGCGTCTCGGTCAGAGGGACGTGCCGTGCTTTACAACCCTCCGTTTGGTCACTTTATGCCCTCGGAATCCCTAAAACCGTCAATTTCTAGTAGGGAACTAGGCCCGAATTAGAAAGTCTAAGGGTGCAAGTGGGAAGAGAAGGGAGGAGAGTGGAGGACTTGCCCCACATGCTCTCATTCCCTCTTGAGGGGGTAGGGTATATATATAAGAGTGAGTCTAGTATATATCATAAGATTGAGGACTGAGGCTTGGGCTTGGGCTTGGGCGGCTTGGGCTTGGGGAAGTGATCCCAATCCCGATCAAAATTTTAGTGTAGCCCCCCAGTCACTCACGCTTAAATAATCCCGATCCCGATCAAAATTTTAGTGTAGCCCCCCAGTCAATCACGCTTAAATATTTTCGGTTTTTTTAATATATATTTTTTTAATTTTTTTATTTTTTATTTTAAATTTTTAATTTTTTAATATTTTTATTTATTTATTATTATTATTATTATTGTTTTTTTTTTGGGCGACGACCGCGCGCGGATTTGGTGACCCTTTCTTGGCCACACACACTCTCACCTACCTAACCTCCCAGTCGAACAGCAAAACTGTGTGCAAACAGAAATTGCTAACTGCCTTCCTACTTATTCATTCACTGCAACCAAGCTAACGACTACTAATTGTGCAAAGACTGTGCGCAAACAGAAAACACAACATTATGCAGAAATCACAGAACTTGCAGACAACACAAAAATTAACAACATACAAAAAAACAACTCATTCCTCTTCCTCTTCCACTTCCTTCCTACTACAAACAACTCATAGGAGAAGCACAAAGTGCCTCTTGGGCTTAGTGCAGGGCGATTCCCGGACAGCGGCGCCAAAAATGTGCGCTCCTTGCCGCACTGTCGAAGCAAGGGACTTGCCGATACACTGTGTGCGAGCCACAAATGGCTCCAAGCACACAACAAGACTAATCTAGCAAGCTCAAAAGAGGGCAATGGTGTGTCACTCACCGCTCTATGCTCCTGCCGTGGAGGATTCCTCGCCGTGAAGAAGAAGGAGACGTCACTACGTCGCGCTGTCGTGCTGTGACACGTACATAGTGGGAACGCATGCTACAAGATCTATCTTGTATTTTTTTAGATACATAATTATATTTCCTATAGTGTACATATGCATATTTAAGTATAATAATAAGCCTTCTATCTCATCCTATTATTTTTCTCAAGGGTAACCTATCCTTACGTTACCATTAGAAAATACTATGGGAAAAGCATCAATAGCTCCGCCTCTTTAACTTGGGGCAAAAAGCATTGATTCTTTATTTCTACTATTTCATTATCATCTCACACCCTAGCTAGATCCTATATCTAGGGTAAACTCCAATATATATATATATTCTATGTATTTTTTATACTTTTCTTATATTTCTTTTTAAATAGCTACTAGGAGAGAATCAAATCCTAGTGGGACACTAGGTGGTATGATTTCAAAGATACACTTATTTTAATGCATTATTGCAAGCATGATTACAAAACTTTGTCAAGGAGCAATGTCATGCTTTCATATGGCATGAGGTGTCCTTGTGAATTAAATGAAAGTCTAGGCTAAGGAGACCACATGAAGACTTTTGCTGCCATAAATGGACCCTATTTTGATGAATTTTTTACACAAGGTTCCAATCCGAATTAGAGAACAATTTTTAAATGAAAATCGTAGCTAATGAGATGAAGTTTTTGCCCATATTTTTACTTTTGTATTTGGAGCCACGGTTGAGGAGATATGATCAAAATACTGGATCCCAGTCTGCCCACATCATGCAAGGACAGCTCATTTCCAACTTTTCCAATTCATGTTCACACTGGCTCCTCTCTTCTTGTGTAAACCCTTGGGGGTTCCCTTCACCTATAAAAGGGGACCTCTTCTTCCTTGGAAAGAACTCAAGCATTTAAGCCATTGATGAGAGGAATTCATGAGGGAGTGAGTAGTAACGCCTAATTGTACTTAGCCATTAACATAAGCCCAAGCCTACACTTTTTCCTAGAAGAAGACTAGCCATTCTTGCAACAAGCTAACCTTGGAAGATCAACTATAATCAAAGAAGGTCTTGCACTTGGTGTATCAATCAAAGTGGAATTATCCACTCTTCTTATCTCTCCCATCAATAGTGGTACCGAAGGGTTTCAAGTAAGATGTGTTCTACATTGATGTTTTCTTGATTTCTTGTTGTTTTCATTTTCATCTCTAATCCAACATATATATATATATATGTATCTAATCTCATCTCCTTAACCAAACCTATCTCTCTCATCCTTAGTAATTCATCCTCTCTAGGTTCTCTTGCTACAGGTACATCTCTCCCCGCAGTATCCTTATTGCCTACGGGCAATAATAGAGCTTGGGAGGGAAACTTCTCATCTCTTCACTTCTCTCATATCTACATTTCTCACATACTATCCTAGATGAATAACCCACATGATGATCATTTCTATTGCTTTCACTCTGTACGATCTATTAGAATTAACGTATGGATTAGCCGTAAAATACACTTTCAACAACGTATAGTGTTTCTCTTCGGCCCTGAAAGTCTCAATGAAATACTTCTATCACCGGATCCCATCATACTACCTCTCATAGACTATAATTTTTCTTTTGATGTAAGCGTAGTTATCTTGCTATGAACCAAGAGGATTTGTACACACAATTAATCCCAATCACTAGACAAAATATATATATTATGGTAAGCACAAAACTACAATTCCAAAGAACAATTTGTAGCCTATTTGGCCAGCCAGGATTGAATACCATTAACTCAGCCATTAACCCTTTCATATTACCCATGATACGATATGACCATAGCTTTGATGTTTTGATCTTCGCATTGTTTTGACATTCTCTTTTGCGTTCTTTCTTTGTGTGTGTGAGTGCAAGAGAGAAAGAGTGAGTCTTCTTTGATTGCACTTATTTCCAAACCCTATTCTTCATGGCATCTATGGTTTAACTCCTTCATATAGTTTTTGTTGAGTTCTCTCACAAACTCTCACAGCCATAAGCCCGGTGCTTTCCTGGCAAGACCGCAAATTTCTCGATATATTTTTGGTGAACCCGACGCGAAACTGCCAGGGTGAGAGTTTGTGGGTAACCATGGGTGATCATGTTGAGCAACAGGGTATGCATTTTGACCCAACAACAATGTAAATGTTTCAAGCATTTGCAATGTTCATGCAATAACAACATGCCACTGAAAGAAGGGAGATTTCAGCAACGAAGGCCATACAAGCGGTCGTTAACAGAATGGATCAATTCAATGGCAAAGATGTAACCAAGTACTTACGAGAGTATGTGAAGGAGATGGAGCTGCATCGCGTGTCAGAAGGTGAGATGATTCAAAGCTTTGAGCTAGTTGTTGCTCCAGAAATTAGGGAGCATGTTAGGGCACTTAAAGACGGCCATGGGAGAAATTGGGAAGAACTCAAAGTAGCTTTAAAGGAGGAATATTTCATGGAGGACTCTGAGAGAGTGACCAAAAGGACATTCTTAGAATGGGTAGTCAAGCCAAAGCAAGGACTATCAATAACATAACTACTTAGGGAATTTGAGCGGCGCTATGCACAACTCACAAGGACAGAAAGGGTCACACTAGATGCAGAAAAAACAGATCTTTTCTTACAAGCTGCAGGTAAAGAGTTTCAAGAAAATTTGGAGCTTCTTCTTGAAGATAAAGATGTTGAGCAAGGACTAAAGACCGACTGGAATGAGGTTGAAGGTGCTGTCTCACTGCTTGCCAAACGACAAAGAAGAAGGGACAAGATGGTACTAAACACTACAAGTCCTTCCACCTCAACTCCTGACAAAATGGTAAAGCCTACTTTTATCGCTCCTAAGTTTGATGAGTCCATGCTAGATGAGCTTGTGAAGGGAATGCGTGACTTGAAGGTGAAGCTTGCAAAGCTTGAAGAAAAAGGCCAACCATTAGGGCCACTTCCTAGGCAAAGATAACAGCCCAAAGAAGGGTTTGTTAATAGATGTATTTGGTGTGATAGTACAGACCATGTAAGAAGGGATTGTGATGATTTTAGTGATGCTTTGTCAAAAGATGTTGTCTTTTTTAAGGATGGTAAAATCCACTTAAGAGAGACAGGTCTACCCTTGAGAACTAACTTTGGGAAGGGGGGAATGCAAACCTTAGTTGAAGATATGGCAATTAAGCATGCCACCTCTTTAGTTGAGGCAGCTACTTGTGGAGTAAAAATTGAGCATTTTTGTGATGAAGAGGTGAGTGACCATCATGGTCAAATTTGGCCAAATGTCATGCAATTAGCTAAAAAGGGAAAGCTTACAAATGAGATTCTACATGAAGCAGGTGATTGCATACGTCTAGAAACAGGATGGAATGATCCAGTGGACTCATTGTCAGTGCATGCCTACATTACAAAATGCCAACAAAATGAGGCAATTGTAGAAGAGAAGCGCAGACGTGAGAATGCTGATGAAGGACCATCAAAAAGAGCTTCTAGAACTGGGGGAAGAAGTGACTCAATTCCTTCTCAAACACCCTCAACAAAAGGAGCATCTCCACCTGAAGTACTCATGGAGGAGTCTACAACAGAAAAGAAGAAAGAGACAACAAAAGGTAAGACAAAAGGCCCAACTTATAAACTACAATCTGATATTGAGGTTGCTACAGATTTAAAGAAAGTCTTGGAGGAAAGGATCTTGAATAGCAAGATTGAGTTCACTCTGGGAGAAGTTCTTGGCATTGCAAAGCGTGAATTCCACGAGGAGATCATTGACATCATCAAGAGGAAGAGGCAAACCCTTGCTAAAGTTTCTCGTCCACAGGTTGAAGGGGAAACCTCGAAGACACAAGGGATGCAACTGCAAAATAAGGAGAATGATGGAGCTATGGTAGGATGCTACCAATCTAGTGGGAGAGTGAAGCAAGTGAATTTCTCAAATGATGATGAAGAAGTTGAAGATATTCCTAGGAGTTACTATTCACGAAGTCATTGGGCAAGGGCTACTACAGAAACTTTGGTCAAGGTAGGTGATCTTAAAGAGCCATTTGTTGCCTTGATTGACCATGGTTCAGAAATAAACATAATGTCAAAGAGTCTCTACAACAAGTGCAAATGGCCAATGGACATAGATCATGGTTGGATGGTAAAAGTGACAAACAATTCATCCGGTGAATTGTATGCAGCATGTCCAGGTGTGAAGGTGACAATAGGTGATGTAAAGATTGACCAAAACTTCTTTGTTCAGGATACATCTTCATATCATCTCATCCTTGGACAACCCTACATTGTGGGAGTTCGAATGGAAACAAAGGTAATGGACGATGGTTCAACATATGCTAGGATACGTAGCAAAGATGGTAAACGTGTTGTCCAATTTCTCACAGTTTGTGTAAACCATGAAAGAAATCGTGACAACCTCAGAGAACATCCTCTACCAAAGGTAAGCAAAGAGTTTCATGATCATAGAGAAATGATGGGGTTTTGCCAAGTACCATTGTAAAGCGGGATTGCAGTGGTACAGAAAGAAAAAGGGTCTCGCCTGATCCAAAAATAGGTGAAACTTTCTCAATGAGCTCCTTGGTAACAAGGAATGGATCAGTATGTTTTACAAAACTTGAAGATTTGAAGAGATATGAGAGGCAATATGTGCATAATGTACAAATAGGCATGAAAAAGAGTGGGTTGCTAAAGCCTACTGAAAATGTTTTGGGTTTGTGTGAACAAGTTTCTTTTGTAGATACTATGGGTGAGCTTGATGCTATAATGAGGTCTAGTTTGCATCTTGAAAATGAAGTTGTGGAAGTTTGCTCTATGGAAATGTATCAAGTAATAGAAGCCTTTAAAGAAAGCCAAACAGTTGGCCCAGAAGTCCATGTTGAAACTAAATACAAGAGTGTAGCAAAGAAGGTGAAACCAGTAGCTTCACCCTTACCACCCAACAACAGGGAAAAGATTGAACAGGCTTCTTTGCAACTAAGTTTGCGGAATCCTAAAAAGATCGGGCATACCTTCACAAAGGAGTCTTTTAAAGAGTTGCAGATTGGTTGCGAGGAGTTTCTAACACAGGAGGAGACAAAGTGCTTCAAAGAAATGCTTTCAAAGCATGGTAAAGCTTTTGCATTTGAGCCACATGAGATAGGATGTGTTGATCCTTATATTGTAGCTCCTATGGTAATTTTCACAATACCTCATGTGCCTTGGAATCTGCGGCCTATTCCGGTTCCAAAGGCTCATTTGCCAAAGTTAGTAGAGCTACTGAATGAGAAAATCAAAATGGGAATCTTGGAGCCTTCTTGTGCTCCATACTCAAACAGGTGGTTCACAGTTCCACAGAAGAATGGTTCTCTACGCTTCATCTAAGATATGCAACCAGTGAACAAGGTGACAATTAGAAATGTAGGTACAGGTCCAATTGTGGATGAATTTGCAGAGGCGTTTGCAGGGAGGGCAATCTACTCAATGGGGGATCTCTACTCAGGGTATGATCAATTTCAGCTTGCAGTTGAAAGCAGAGACTTGACAACCATGAGGATACCTTTGGGTTTGGTAAGGATGTGTACCTTGCCACAGGGAGAAACCAACTCGGTTGCACATATGATGAATGGGATGAATAAGGTCTTACGTGACTTTATTCCTCAAATCACAATGCCTTTCATTGATGATTTGCCTATCAAAGGATGTGAAGAAAGTGACAAAGATGAAGCTTTGGATCTCAAAGGATGTTGCAGGTTTGTGGTAAATCACATAAATGATTGTGATAAAATTTTGTCTAGGTTGGAAGAAGTGAATCTTACATTGTCAGGGAAAAAGTCTATGTTTGGTGTCAAAGAAGTGCTCATTGTGGGGCACATGTGCGGGCCATATGGTAGGAAACCTTGTCCATCAAAGGTAGATGCCATCCAAAGAATGAAAGAAACATGCACTAGCATCACTGAGGTTAGAAGGTTTCTGGGAGCATGTGTCTTCTATGTTATTTGGATTCCACATTATGCACATGTAGCTGATCCTCTTTATCAGCTGCTTAGAAAGAATCAAAAGTTTAAATGGACAGAAGCACATGTAAAATCCATGAAAAAGCTAAAGGAGTTACTCCAGTCAGCAACGACTTTGAGAAAGGTAGACTATGAGTGTCAAAGGCCAGTGATTGTGACAATAGATACCAGTCCTACAGGGATTGGATGGGCAATAGGGCAAGATGACAAAGAAGGACACAGGTATGTGGTAAGATTTGGAGCAAAGGTACTAAGTGCTCGCCAAAGAAACTATCCACAGATAAAGAGAGAGTTATGGGGTATGGTTACAGCCTTGAAAAGTGGGAAAGAGTACCTAATTGGTGCATGTGTGGTTGTAGAAACAGATTGTCTACCACTTCTTGGGATGATTACAAGCTGCTCAACACCAGGCATTGCTATGTTGCGGTGGATTGCCTACATTAAGTCCTTAAATCCCGAGTTTAAGCACATTTCACGTAAAGACAATACAGTGGCAGATATGCTATCAAGGGCAAGGTATGAAGATGAGTCACAAATGATTGATGAGGGAGATGATGTAGGCACAAAATTCTATTCTATCTCTCATGTCAAAGGTAACAATGTCTGCATGACTAATTCACTTGAATTGTTCTTGAAAGATCTTTATGAAGGTGATTGGATTTCTATTGGAAGGTACTTGAGTACTCTAACAAAACAGGATGATTGGTATGAACAAGAATTCAAGAGGATACGCAGGAAAGCATATGGGTACTTTTTAAGGGATGGTTACTTGTGGAAGCATCCTAAACAAAAGGGTGCTACACCACAACGGGTTATATGTAAAAAAGAGACTCAAGTAAAGCTCATGCAAGAGTTTCATGAGAGTCTATGGGCTAGACACATGGGTGTGTGGGCAACCTTCTCCAAGTTGAAAGAAAAATACTGGTGGAAGGGTATGTATAAAGATGTATCTCAGTTTGTAGAGTCATGTGTAACTTGTCAAATGTATTCAAATGTTCGACATCGTGATGGATTGCACCCTACATATCCACTATCCATGCACTATAAATGGGTTGTGGATCTAGTCACGATGCCTTTAGGACTCTGGCAGATGAGATACTTGGTTCTTGCACGAGAGGACCTAACTAACCAGGTTGAAGGAAGAGCATTAAGAGCTAAGACCACAGAAGCTGTGTGCAAATTCCTTCTTGATGAGGTGATTTGCCGTTATGGTTGTGTGGGAAAAATCACTGCAGATCGAGGTGAACTGGATGTCGAAGAAGCAAGGGAGTTCTTTTCTAGATTAGGGATCAAGCTTTCTCTTACTACAGCTTACAACCATGAAGGCAATGGAAAGAGTGAAAGAGGGCATCCTCCTATCATCAAAGCTTTGGCCAAGGCTTGCGAAGAAAGAGTTGGTGAGTGGCCAAAATTGTTACCATATGCTTTATGGGCTGATTGTACAACACATAGCTCAGTAACTGGCTACATGCCTGCGGAGCTAATGCATGGTCAAAAGCCAGTGATGCCTATTGAGGATACAATTCCCACATGGAATGTACTACCTTGGCAAGAGGGGCTTAGTAGGGAAGATCTCCTTGCACTGCGTATAAGGCAGCTAGAGAGAAGACCTGGAGACATTGAAGCTGCAAAAGAACGACTCAAAAATGCAAGGTTGAAAAACAAGGACTATTTTGATAAGCAACATCGACTCAGGAGCAAAGCAATTGACAAAGGTGACTGGGTTTTAGTGTATGATAGTAGCCTTGATAACCAGCACACAGTCATGCGTAAGTTCTCAGAAAGATGGTTTGGACCGTATGTTGTAAAGCATGTGCATGAAAATGCTACTTACAACTTGTCTGAACTAGATGGTACACAAGTAAAGATTCCCATTGCAGGAAAAAGGATTAAAATGTTTAAGAGAAGAGGAGACAATGATCTAGAAGATATTGATGAGGAAGAGGAGGAAAACACAGGTGAAGATCAAAGTGAACATGAATCTCTAGAATCATCTAGTGAAGAAGAAGACAAGGAAGATGTACAAGAGGTCTAATCTTACAAAGAGACAATGTGGCACATACCGGAGGATGTGCAGGTTTAGAGGGGGTGGATGTCGTGCTGTGACACGTACATAGTGGGAACGCATGCTACAAGATCTATCTTGTATTTTTTTAGATACATGATTATATTTCCTATAGTGTACATATGCATATTTAAGTATAATAATAAGCCTTCTATCTCATCCTATTATTTTTCTCAAGGGTAACCTATCCTTACTTTACCATCAGAAAATACTATGGAAAAAGCATCAATAGCTCCACCTCTTTAACTTGGGGCAAAAAGCATTGATTCTTTATTTCTACTATTTCATTATCATCTCACACCCTAGCTAGATCCTATATCTAGGGTAAACTCCAATATATATATATTCTACGTATTTTTTATACTTTTCTTATATTTCTTTTTAAATAGCTACTAGGAGAGAATCAAATCCTAGTGGGACACTAGGTGGCATGATTTCAAAGATACACTTATTTTAATGCATTATTGCAAGCATGATTACAAAACTTTGTCAAGGAGCAATGTCATGCTTTCATATGGCATGAGGTGTCCTTGTGAATTAAATGAAAGTCTAGGCTAAGGAGACCACATGAAGACTTTTGCTGCCATAAATGGACCCTATTTTGATGAATTTTTTACACAAGGTTCCAATCCGAATTGGAAAACGATTTTTAAATGAAAATCGTAGCTAATGAGCTGAAAGTTTTGCCCATATTTTTACTTTTTTATTTGGAGCCACGGTTGAGGAGATATGATCAAAATACTGGACCCCAATCTGCCCACATCATGCAAGGACAGCTCATTTCCAACTTTTCCAATTCATGTTCACACTGGCTCCTCTCTTCTTGTGTAAACCCTTGGGGGTTCCCTTCACCTATAAAAGGGGACCTCTTCTTCCTTGGAAAGAACTCAAGCATTTAAGCCATTGATGAGAGGAATTCATGAGGGAGTGAGTAATAACGCCTAATTGTACTTAGCCATTAACATAAGCCCAAGCCTACACTTTTTCCTAGAAGAAGACGAGCCATTCTTGCAACAAGCTAACCTTGGAAGATCAACTCTAATGAAAGAAGGTCTTGCACTTGGTGTATCAATCAAAGTGGAATTATCCACTCTTCTTATCTCTCCCATCAATAATGGTGTCGAAGGGTTTCAAGTAAGATGTGTTCTACATTGATGTTTTCTTGATTTCTTGTTGTTTTCATTTTCATCTCTAATCCAACATATATATATATACATGTATCTAATCTCATCTCCTTAACCAAACCTATCTCTCTCATCCTTAGTAATTCATCCTCTCTAGGTTCTCTTGCTACAGGTACATCTCTCCCCGCAGTATCCTTATTGCCTACGGGCAAGAATAGAGCTTGGGAGGGAAACTTCTCATCTCTTCACTTCTCTCATATCTACATTTCTCACATACTATCCTAGATGAATAACCCACATGATGATCATTTCTATCGCTTTCACTCTATACGATCTATTAGAATTAACGTATGGATTAGCCGTAAAATACACTTTCAACAACGTATAGTGTTTCTCTTCGGCCCTGAAAGGTTCAATGAAATACTTCTATCACCGGATCCCATCATACTACCTCTCATAGACTATAATTTTTCTTTTGATGTAAGCGTAGTTATCTTGCTATGAACCAAGAGGATTTGTACACACAATTAATCCCAATCACTAGACAAAATATATATATTATGGTAAGCACAAAACTACAATTCCAAAGAACAATTCGTAGCCTATTTGGTCAGCCAAGATTGAATACCATTAACTCATCCATTAACCCTTTCATATTACCCATGATACGATATGACCATAGCCTTGATGTTTTCATCTTCGCATTGTTTTGACATTCTCTTTTGCGTTCTTTCTTTGTGTGTGTGAGTGCAAGAGAGAAAGAGTGATTCTTCTTTGATTGCACTTCTTTCCAAACCCTATTCTTCATGGCATCTATGGTTTAACTCCTTCATATAGTTTTTGTTGAGTTCTCTCACAAACTCTCACAGCCATAAGCCCGGTGCTTTCCTGGCAAGACCACAAATTTCTCCATAGCGCTCAACCGCTTCACCGCTGTCGTGCCGCCGCAATGCTCGATCGCACTCTCTCTCTCTCACACACACACACACACATACACACACACACACACACGAGGAGGTGAAGAAGAAGAAGATGGAGATGGAGCAAGAGCACTCTTCTATTGCACAAATGAGAGAATGAGTGAATTGTAGGTTTAGTTGGCTTTTATATGAGCTTACCCCATTCACACTTGGGCGCCCATGCTAATCCCTTGAATGTCCCAGTTAGAGTGCGCCTCTCATCGGAGATCACTCTTACCCTTTTCCTATTGGTCCGACAAGCCCGGTACCTGACTCTACCAAATACATAATACACGTCCGTCGTAGGTGATGGGGTGTCCGTGAGCCGTGAGGGTTAACAAAACCATTATCCAGTGTTATTCTAGATGGGAAAGCGGGAATGACTATTCTTGGCAAGCATCTTCAACAAAATCTAGGAATAACCGATATGGAGCCAGGTCCATTTAGAATAAGGATGGAAGATCACATGGTGGTCCAAGGCATTGGTCTCATTGAAAACATGCAGATAAGGGTGGGGCAAGAGAAATTTAAACCAGTTTCTTAGTGTTGGATGTGCAAGGGGCCTATGGAATGTTGTTGGGAAGACTATGGCTCAAAGCTACTGGGGCTATACATGATTATGAAAACCAGACATTGACTATTCAAGGCTCCAACAAGAGAATCCAGATCAAGACAAATAAAACCAGATCATGGAGGAAGGCATTAAGACCAGAAGAGCTGTGTAAGAAGTATGGTACAAAGAAGACCGAGAGGATGTTAGCCTCCATGAATATCTTCCCTTTAACAAAGATCGACCTCAGTGACATGCTGATGGGCAAACAGCAAGCATAACAATAGCAAAAAATACCTCGATCAGTTCACTGAAGTAAGCACTATTAGGGAGAAATTAGTCCAGATAGATGTTTGGGAACCAGACTAGTATGTACCATAAAAGATTAACAAAAGGGAAAAAACTAGTTCAGTGGATCATTCAGAGGCAAATGAAGAAGTTCCAATAGTACCACAACAAGATCTTCACAATGATCTCTTAGAGGTCAAAAACCCATTTAATGAGTATACTGCGGGCATTTAGACAAATAATGAAGTTGAATCACTAGCTAAGAGAAAGGAGGTGGGCCACTTCCAAACAATCAATGATTAGAAGAATGGAATCTCAGCTCAGAAAAGGAACCCAAAATGATTAAAATCTGAAGACAAAAATTAAGGAAAATCCCAAGGCACTATTCCAGAAGTACAAAGACGTATTTTCTTGGGAACATACAAATCTGAAGGGAATGGATTCAACAGTATGCCAACATCGCATACCACTAAAACCTGATGCCAAACCAGTAAGACTGCAGAGATACATAATGAATCCTAATTATGCAAAGAAGGTCAAGGAAGAGATTGATAATTTGCTTAAGGCAGAATTCATTACAGAGGTGGCAAGCAGCAACTGGTTATTTCCTATAGTGGTAGTCCCAAAGAAGAACGGCAAACTCAGAGTGTGTGTGGACTATAGGAAACTAAACTCCCAGACCATTGAAGATCCCTTCCCATTGCCATTCAAAGATATGATGCTAGATGAAATTGCATGCCAAGAGATGTATAGCTTTATGGATGTCTATAGTGGCTATAACCAGCTAAAGATTGCACCAAAAGACAAAGCAAAAACAACATTCATAATCGAGTGGGGAGCATTTATATATTTGGTAATGCCATTTCAGACTTTGTAATGCTCCAGGCACCTTTCAGAGGTGTATGATGGAAATCTTCGGTGAAATTTTGCATAAATTTCTAGCCATCTTCCTGGATGATTTTACTGTGTTTTCCATTGAAGAAATGCACCTATTGTTTTTGGAGATGGTTTTTGGAAGGTGTGAGGAGAAAAAAATCTACTAAAATCCATTCAAGTCAGTGTTTATGTTCTAAAAAGATCAGCTACTAAGACACACTGTTTCAAGAAATGGCATTGAGAAGGCTGAAGATAAGATCAAGAGTATTCATTAAGCTAGAGCACCAACTACGGTTTTAGAATTGAGTTCATTCTTGGGGTACATTATTTTTTATCAAATATTTGTTCATATGTTTGCAGCTAAAGTCATACCCCTTTATGAGCTCACAAAGAAAGGATCTAAATACATCTGGACTGAAGAATGTGAGAAAATCTTTCAATGCTTGAAAAATGCAGTTAGCAGGAAGCCAGTTCTTTGCCAACTCAACTGGGATATTATCTTTCATGTACATGTTGACACTTCAGGAATGGAGATGGGGGCTATACTAGCTCAGCATGATGGGAAGACAAACTACCCAGTCTACTTCGCCAGTCACCTATTCAGTTCAGCCGAACAAGGATACTCAACAATAGAAAGAGAGGCACTGGGAATGGTGTTTAGTGCGACTAAGTTCAAAAATTATTTACTGGAGAAATTATTTCACTTTTATGTTGATCATCAGGCTTTATTGTTTTTTATTAATAAAGTGACCATACAGGGAAGATTGATTAGGTGGATGATGTTCTTAATGGAATTCGAATTCAAAATTTTCCACAAGCAAGGGAATTCACATTGTGGAGCTGATTTTCTTTCTAAAAGCACTGAAGGATACTCCGAAACATCTTGGAGAGATGAACCATAGACTCTAAACTATTTCAAAGCACAACTGAGGAAGATCCAGACCCAGAATGGCAAGAAGTGTATGATTTCCTTGAGCTAGGCAAACTCCTAGAAGATTGGCCTAAAAAAAAGATTATTGTGGGAGAACTTTACAGATTGGGAATTGATGGAGTACTTTGGTGTTGTGTACCTTTAAAAGTATGAATGCAAGTTATCATTGAAGCACATAGTGATGTTTCTGGATGTCATTTTTTAGTTGACATCACATACAAGAAAATCCTTCACGAAGGATTATGGTGGCAGTCAATGATGGCTGATGTCAGAACGTTTTGTAAGACTTGTGTGACATCTGCCAAAGGATGGGTAGAGCTACAACAGCTGACATGACACCACTAACTCTAGTTATACCATTAGGAATCTTTTTGAAGTGGGGACTTGACTTCATGGGACCATTCAAAAAGATAACTCCCAGAAGGAACAAGTATATCATTATGGCTACATGCTATGTCAGCAAGTGGGTGGAGGCAAAAGCTCTACTAGATAATACTGCTAAGTCAATTGTTAAGTATGGAGCCTGATTTACCCTTGTAATTTTCTGTGGTAAAAGCGCACATTTGTAAGGCCCCCATTATGAGGAGAAGCCATCGTGCGTGAAGGAAAATCACCCACCGGAAATCAAAATTTTCACGGACAAGAATTAGGGGCAACTTTAAAGGCCTCGGGGGCGGAGGCCCACGAGACTTTTTTTTTCGCCGGAATATTCTTTTTTGCCAGAATATTATGGCCGGCCGGCGGCCGGAAAGTGGTCGGAAAACAACCGGTCGGTTGGTCGGTGGCCGGTAGTCAATGGCCGATGGCCGGTGGTCGGAAGTCAATGGCCGGTGGCCTGTGGTCGGAAGTCAATGGCCGATGGCCGGTGGTCGGAAGTCAATGGCCGGTGGCCTGTGGTCGGAAGTCAATGGCCGGTGGCCGAATTCAAAAGCGGACTTGTCTTCTCAAGGGCGGCCACACATGGGCGGATTAGAGAGTCCGATTTGGACTTATTCGCACAAGGGAGTCTAAACATGGCTGTCTCTCATTAGAGAGGGCAGCCCTTTTGGCCTATAAAAGGAGGCCATTTCTACACACATTTCATAGTGTGAAGTTGATGCAACAAGGTGAGTGTGAGGTGGTGAGAGTGAAGCAAGGCGGGAGCTCCATTAAGGGTATAATTCCTTTGTAAACTACTTCTTGTTTTGAAGTACTAAAGCCATTGAGTGGCTGCTTTCCCGTGGACGTAGCCCACATTGGGTGAACCACGTATATCGTGTGTACTCTCTCTCTCTCTCTCTACTCTATAATCTCGTGTATATAAATCTCTCTCTCTCCATTAAGTAATCTACTCAATTATCTATTTAGCTACGTCTTATTTCCTAACAACTGGTATTAGAGCAAGGTTTGCTCGTAGCTAAATTATCTCAAGGAAAGGATTCCTTGAATTGAGTGGGAGTTATGGCGGAGGAAGGGAAGCTCAAGATTGAAAAGTTCAACGGCAAAAACTACCAACATTGGAAGATGCAGATTGAAGACTATCTCTACCAGAAGGACCTCTATTTGCCACTAGGCGGTCTTGCGAAGAAGCCCGCAACAATGGCAGATGAAGCATGGATTGTCCTTGATCGAAAGACACTGGGAACAATCCGGTTAAGCTTGGCGTCAACGATGGCCTTAAATGTTTCGGAGATGAAGACCACGGAGGACTTGATGAAGTCACTTGACGACTTCTACGAGAAACCATCGGCATCCAATAAGGTATTTCTTATGAAACGCTTGTTCAATCTAAAGATGGCAGAGAATGGTTCAATTGCAGAACACCTAAATGACTTTAACACAAACATAAGTCAACTTCGATCAGTGAAAATCAATTTCAATGACGAAGTGCGAGCTCTCCTTATACTATCATCTCTACCGGATAGTTGGGATAGCCTTGTGATGGCTGTAAGTAATTCTATCTCTGGCACAAATACTCTTAAGTTTGATGATGTTGTGGGTGTTCTCCTAAGCGAGGAAATGCGAAGGAGAAGCACAGGAGAATCATCAAGTGCTGCACTATCAGTGGAAACAAGAGGAAGGCTTAAGGAGAGGTTCAAAAACCAAAAGGGTTGTGATCGCTCAAGGCGGAGCAAGTCACGCACAAAGTCAGTTCTTGAATGTTGGAACTGCGGCAAGAAGGGCCACGTCAAGAAGGATTGCTGGTCCAAGAAGAAGAAGGAGACAGAGTCTCAAGACAACAAGCCAACATCGGAGGCAAATGTGGCAGGTAAAGTAGAGCAAGATGCTCTAATTCTCTCATTAGACAATGTGTCTAATTCCTGGATAGTAGATTCCAGGGCTTCATTCCATGCGACACCACACAAGCAACATTTCCAAGACTACACCAAAGGTAATTTTGGGTATGTATACTTGGGAGATGATGAAGCTTGTGAGATTGTTGGCAAAGGTACAGTTTCTGTCAAAACTGCTAACAAAAATGAATGGAAGCTTAAAGATGTTAGGCATGTTCCTTCTCTTCGCAAAAATTTGATCTCTATAGGACAATTGGACGATGAAGGTCACAACATTGCATTCGGAAACAAACGGTGGAAGATCTCAAAGGGATCTTTGGTGGTTGCCAAGGGTGAAAAAGTCGGTACACTTTACTTGTGTACTATTAGCACGCAACCATCAACTTGTGCAGCATCTACAGAAGTTGACAGTGCGGTGTGGCACTACCGACTTGGGCATATGAGTGCCAAAGGAATGCAAATCCTTCAAACAAAGAAGCTTCTACCAGGTTTGAAAGAAGTGGACTTAGAGTTCTGTGAAGATTGTGTTTATGGTAAACAAAAGAGGGTAAAATTTCAAAAATCAGGAAATGAAAGAAAAAATAAAAAACTTGAGTTGGTTCATTCTGATGTTTGGGGTCCTGCAAGTACACCATCACTTGGTGGCTCATTGTACTATGTAACATTCATAGACGATGCTAAGAGAAAAACATGGGTTTATGTCAGAAAGAATAAATCCGATGTATTTTCCATATTTCAAAGGTGGAAAGCCTTTGTGGAGAATGAAAGAGGTACCAAGGTTAAATGCCTCAGATCCGACAATGGAGGCGAATATTGCAGCCAAGCTTTTGAAAGATTTTGTGCTAGCAATGGCATTTGGAGGCAAAGGACAACCCCAAGGACACCTCAACAAAATGGGATTTCGGAAAGGATGAACAGGACAATCATGGAACGAGCACGAAGCATGCGGATACATGCAGGCCTACCGCTTGAGCTTTGGGGGAAAGCTGTAAGTACGTCTGTGTACTTAATCAACCGGTCACCCTCAATGACATTGGATGGGGGAGTTCCAGAAGAGGCATGGACAGGTAAACCGGTGAATTATGCATTTCTCAAAGTGTTTGGGTGTGAGGCTTTCATGCACATAGATAGAAGCCTAAGATCAAAGTTAGATGCAAAGTCCAAAAAGTGTTTCTTCATTGGCTATGGAGAAGGAGACTTTGGGTATCACCTATGGAATCCTGAAGATGGTAAAATCTTAAGGAGTAGGGATGTAATTTTTAACGAACAAAATATGTACAAAGATTACTTGGAAAGAAAACAAACAAAAGAACCAGGTGATGAGTACATGGAGCTTGAGGACGGTGAAGACTCAAGGACTGCAAACGGTGACAATGTGCAACAGCGTCAACCAAATGAGGAGCCTCAACCTATTCCCCGCAGATCTACAAGAGCAACTAGACCTCCAGAAAGGTTTGTTCCTTCCTTCAACCATCTCTTGATCTCAGATTCTGGAGAGCCGGAATCATACGAAGAAGCTATGCAACATGAATCCAAAGAACAATGGACGAAGAGCATGCAAGTGGAGATGGACTCACTACATCGCAACCAAACATGGGAGTTGGTTGATTTGCCTAAAGGTAAGCGGGCACTTCAAAACAACTGGGTGTACAAGCTGAAGGAAGAAGAAGGTGGGAAGAAAAGGTACAAGTCTAGGCTTGTGGTAAAAGGTTTTTCTCAAAAGAAAGGTATTGACTTCAATGAAATATTTTCTCCTGTTGTAAAAATGAACTCAATTAGGCTTGTCTTAAGCCTTGTGGCTGCTCATGATCTAAATCTCGAGCAAATGGATGTAAATATGGCATTCCCTCACGGCGACTTAGAGGAGGAAATCTACATGCTTCAACCAAAGGGGTATGAAGTAAAAGGTAAGGAGAAAAAGGTTTGCAGATTAAAGAAGATCTTGTATGGTTTAAAGCAAGCATCAAGACAATGGTACTTGAAGTTTGATCGATGGATGTTGGATCATGGATTCACAAGATGCAACTCGGATCACTGCGTCTACACGAAGAATTTGGGAGATGGGAAATTCATCATCCTAATGTTGTATGTTGATGACATGTTGATTGCAAGTGCTAACATGCTGGACATCAAAGACCTAAAAGAGGAGCTGTCCAAATCTTTTTCAATGAAAGATTTAGGTGCTGCAAAGAGGATACTTGGTATGAAAATATCAAGGGACAGGACGAAGAAGACAATAAAGCTATCTCAAGAAGATTACATCAAGAAGGTACTAGAAAGGTTTGCAATGCAAAATGCAAAACCAGTTTCTACACCTTTGGATGGTCATTTTAAACTAACGAAGGATATGTGTCCAAAGACACAAGAGGAGATAGCCTATATGTCTAAAGTTCCATATGCTGCAGCAGTAGGTTCTCTAATGTATGCTATGGTCTGGACAAGGCTAGACATTGCACATGCAGTGGGAGTTGTGAGTAGGTTCATGGACAACCCAAGTAAAGAGCATTGGCAAGCTGTGAAGTGGATACTTAGGTATCTAAAAGGGACAACAACAAATGCTTTGTATTTTGGAGGAACTGATATTTTTCTAAAAGGGTATGCTGATGCAGATATGGCAGGTGACAAAGATACTCGAAGGAGCACTACTGGCTATGTGTTCACGGTTGGAGGCACAGCACTAAGCTGGGCTTCAAAGCTGCAGAAAGTGGTTTCACTTTCTACCACGGAAGCAGAGTATGTAGCAATGACGGAGGCAAGCAAAGAAATTCTGTGGCTTCACAGATTCTTAGAAGAGCTTGGATTCAAACAAGACAATTGTGTCTTGTACATTGATAGCCAAAGCGCTATCCATCTAGCGAAGAACTCAGCCTTTCATTCAAGGACAAATAACATTGAGGTGAGATATCACTTCATACGCACTCTTTTGGAAGAGGGACAACTAAAGCTAGGAAAGGTGCATACAAGTGAAAATCCTGCAGACATGTTTACAAAGGTGGTCAACAAGGAGAAGTTGAGCTTTTGCTCATCTTCAATCGGCATTCAAGGATAAGAAGCCAGAATGGAAAGCAGTCACAGGTTTGGTTTGGAGATCAGTCTCCAAGTGGGAGATTGTTAAGTATGGAGCCTGATTTACCCTTGTAATTTTCTGTGGTAAAAGCGCACATTTGTAAGGCCCCCATTATGAGGAGAAGCCATCGTGCGTGAAGGAAAATCACTCACCGGAAACCAAACTTTTCACGGACACGAATCAGGGGCAACTTTAAAGGCCTCGGGGGCGGAGGCCCCCGAGACTTTTTGTTTCTCCATAATATTCTTTTTCGCCGGAATATTATGGCCGGACGGCGGCCGGAAAGTGGTCGAAAAACACCGGTCGGTTGGCCGGTGGCCGGTAGTCAATGGCCGATGGCCGGTGGTCGGAAGTCAATGGCCGGTGGCCTGTGGTCGGAAGTCAATGGCCGGTGGCCGGTGGCCGAATTCAAAAGCGGATTTGTCTTCTCAAGGGCGGCCACACATGGGCGGATTGGAGGGTCCAATTTGGACTTATTCGCACAAGGGAGGCTAAACATGGCTGTCTCTCATTAGAGAGGGCAGCCCTTTTGGCCTATAAAAGGAGGCCATTTCTACACACATTTCATAGTGTGAAGTTGATGCAACAAGGTGAGTGTGAGGTGGTGAGAGTGAAGCAAGGCGGGAGCTCCATTAAGGGTATAATTCCTTTGTAAACTACTTCTTGTTTTGAAGTACTAAAGCCATTGAGTGGCTGCTTTCCCGTGGACGTAGCCCACATTGGGTGAACCACGTATATCGTGTGTACTCTCTCTCTCTCTCTCTCTCTCTCTCTCTACTCTATAATATCGTGTATATAAATCTCTCTCTCTCCATTAAGTAATCTACTCAATTATCTATTTAGCTACGTCTTATTTCCTAACATCAATTGCTTCATTCCTCTATGAAAATATCATGTGCAAATATGGAGACCAGGGTGCTCATTTCATTAACTATATGATGGAAATTCGCATGGGAATGTTTTCAGTCAAACACAAAAATTCAACACCATATTATCCCAGATGCAATGGTCACGCTAAAAGTAGTAATAAAACCATCAGAATTATTCTTACGATAATTTTTTAGAAGGATACATACCACTGGGATACCAGATTTTAGATAGCATTGTGGGCCTACCGAACTACTTACAAAGTCATGATGGGCATAAACCCATCTAAATTGGTTTATGGCACAAAAGCACTTATACCCGTGGAATTTGTGATTCCAAGTTTAAGACTGGCATTTGAATATGGGATGGATTTTAATAAGAACATGAAGCAATGATTGGATGATCTATTACAGCTAGATGAGATCCAACAGAGGGCTATATTGGAACAAGAAGTGGTACAACAAAGGAGAAAGAATTGGCATGATAGTAGGATCAAGGTCAAAGCATTCTAGAGAGGTTACCTAGTTCTACTCTACCAGTCCAAACTGGGACCAAAGAAATCGAATCTAAAATTAGCATGGTCAAGGCCCTATGAGGTGGATTGGATATTTTTAAAAGGAACAGTGAGACTCAGATATTTGGCGGGTTTACTTCTGCCAGGAGTGTATAATGGGGCCAAGATTAAGCTCTATTATTAAAGAATAGAAGGGGTTCCAGTGCAGCTAGAACTAGAACCAGAACCAGAAGAACAAGTCCAGTAGTTCCGTAAGGGAACCAGTACCAATGCAATACTCAGCCAATTATCCAATCAATTCAATGAGATAAACAGTACTAGTCATCCAATGAGTTCAGTTAAAAACAAATAAACCATTTAAAGTCCCAGCTAGTGGCAAGTGGAGAATGAACCAAATCCCAAAGCAAATCTCTCTAGTAATGATTAAACGGACAAGACAATGCATGTTTGACACGCCACAAGTAGAGTGCAGAGATCAAGGAGACTAGCTAGTGGAGCATTCATGGCAAGGATACATAGAGCTATGCAGCAAGTTTGCCCATCCACAATTTACTTACAACCCTTGGAGCCACTTTCTCCTCAACTTGCAGAGAGTGTGTCCAGCCCACAACTAATTGCTTTGCCCTTGCAAAGCCAAACTCCTTCAATCATAATCACACCCAACACACCACACTATTCCTTCAACGATTCATTCATGAAATCAACAACAAGTAAGTCTTCTTCAACCGATACTTCTTTGTCTGAGGCGTATATGGGCAGAAGACCAAGTCACAATATATGAAGGAAGCCATGGACAAGATGAACGCTCATATAGAGAGCCTTAAGGAGTCGCTAGGTCTCATACCACATAGTAAGAAAGCAAAGTATGTATTCCAAGAAAGTGAGCAAAAATTTCTTAAACTATGGGGTTTAGAGGTGATTAAGGAAGCCATAGCAATTCCTTGCGATGGGAAAATCACGCAACTGGTGCTTGCTATGTACAAAGCTGAAAAAAGTATTGTAGTGATTCATGGTCGCACATTAGAACTGACTGCTGGTGAACTAGCCCACATTTTCAAGCTCCCCAATGATCAAAAAGCCACAACAGGACTCCTGAGGATGTTAGACAATATCTGAAAGAAGACATTGAAGCGATAAATAAGAGAAAAGATGGGGCTCTAGGTATTCCAGTGGTGGCACTAGAACATACAGCAATATAGAGGTTTATTGTTGAGATCATCAGCCTGAAGAACAACCCCACATATTTGTTGAAAAATCTGTTTGCAATGCTACTAGCCAAAATATTGGACCCATATGCTAATATCAACATTGCACAGTTTTTGTTCACTTAGTGTCACGCAGTAGACTGCCAAGGCTAAATCCAAAAGCCTCTTTAAAGCTTAGTATGTCTGACATTTTGTCTACTGGGTGAGTCAACTTGCAGTACCTATCATTATTGACACAAATTGGGACAGGTTAAATTCTTCCAGAGCAAACAAAATCAACTTAGATTCATATGATGAGGAAACACAGGACCAGATTGGGTCCGATGGAGCTGACTCACAAGATACTGAATCACAGAGGAAGGAAAGCCTCATCAAAACAGTCTGAGGACAAAAGCAAGGGCAAAGAGTTGGTAGGGGAGAAGCACCGTGCTACTGACAGAGATACTAGTTTTGGTATTAAAAAGCCCAAAACACTGGATTTAATCAATGGATTTAAAGCAAGAACTCAAAAACCAATCAGTACAGAGACCACCATTGAGTAGCATACATAAGAAACATAGACACGGGCTGATCGTACTAACATTACTAACCAACAAACTGAAGCCACTAGAACTATAGAAGCTAACCAGGCCTTAGGCAGTAGCTCTCCACTAGAGGTCAACAATATGAAAATGGTCAAGTTAGATTGACTATAGAAGTTGCAGACAACACCTCTTAAGGGAAGATTGTTGATAAAGAAATAGGATAGAGCTACTTTGCCATATCCATTCCCAGTGACAACCTATGAAAAAAATAATACAGATCAAGGCGTAATTACTCAAGCTTGTGCAACAACCATTCAATCAGGCTCGAACACGATAGTAAATGCCATTGGTCAAATGATGGAGGCTCAAACCTCCAGCTCCAATGCTAGTGAAACACTATAACAAGAACTTCAACAGGCCCAAGAGGAGCTGAAGAAGCTAAGCGAGAAGAAGACCAATTGGGCAGCTAGAAACATGGGTATACAGATACAAGAACATCAGCACATGAGGGAGAAGGAGACATTAGAAAATAAAATTCACAAGCTTCTCCAAAAAAATAGGATCATTCAAGAATCAAAGGAAGAAGCTCTCAGGGATGTTGATTGCTACCAGACACTGTTGGAGGCTAAGAGATTAGATTATAGGGATTATTCAAAACACATCACGTGACAAAGGACACTATATCCCAGACGTACATCTACCACAATTTAGTGTAGATTGGGGATCCTACTCTTAATGTATCTGATCTTGAAAATTGCATCAAGATAGTCTAGACAGAACTCGGAGAAAAAGCAAGACATTACACTACGACATTGGTCAATGAAGATATCATTAAGTTTATTGATAGCCAAAAATATAAGGATGATGATTATGAGAAAGATGAGGAGGACCAAGATCAAGATCTGGATCATCAACACTAGAAGAAGCCTGACAATGATGATGATGATGAGGATGAGGATGGAGTCGGTGGTCATAACACTGGGGCATCTACTGGGGGGACATCAACAAGGAATGCACAACCAAATCAAATGGCAGGAAACCCAGCAAAGCAGCATAAACCACCAGTAGGAGACCATCCAGATTCACAACAGCAAATTGGAGGACCAAGTGGATTCAACTCTGAATAAGGGAAAAGTTGTGCTACTCATCCCTAGTTATAATTCTGACCCTACTAGATCCATTGAGTTAATAGCACTTAATAAGAGTCTACGAAGAGCCAAAAGTCTTCAGATTGATCAGTTTTTGGATGATGATTTAGTGTACTCAGATCTAGAACGATTTCAAATGCTCTATGTGGGAGCCAGACGAATGGTTGCAGACTGGAAGTCATTCCATTACCATGATCAGGCAATCTATTGGCTACTAGCTCATCTTGCATGTGTTCAAGTATTAGAAAGGATTGTAGAGTGAGATCTCACCAGCAATGATAGAGTGGTGCATCCAAAAGCCACCGATTTAACCACAACATACCTCAAGTCACTGGGACTTCATTTGGAAATACTGTTAAGAAACAAGCCTACATACTAGTGTATAACGGAGAAGGCGCCAATTGAAGGATGTACTCATTCAAATGCAAAGTGCTAAAGAAGTCCTGGATCTCAGAATCAAGGACTTAATAGAATGCAATGATGCTAGTAGCAGAGGACCCAAGACTAGAATGTCACTTAGAGAATAGGAGACACATCTCAAGAGTCTGTTTCACCTAGTTTGACTTATAAGGAAAATGATGCAACAAGAAAATCAGACAATACTGAACTTCTTAGAATTCATGCCTGACTCTCCAGCCTTGCTCTATGCCATTCCAGTCAAGGAAGATGAGTTTCCCCGATTCTTTCTAGCTTTGTACCCACCTCACACTGATCCAACAAACCAAAAGAAATATCTAGAGATAGCATAAGGGCTCCAAACATTGTAAGAAGAGGAAACCACAGAATCTCTGGCATGGAATCGAGTAATGCAAGATGCACACTAAAAGACAGTGGCCAGTGAACGAAGAGAGGTCTCCGTAGATTTTAGTTGTTAATGGGTCAATGGAAAATTCAGATCAAAGAGCTCATTTGCATTACAAATCAGCTTCTATAGCTGACCATTGAGGCCTATAAAATTGCAGAGAAGGAATTGGCTAGTAAGGCGAGCTTTGAACCACAATTTAGAGATCTTGTTTGAAGCCTGTATCAAGTGCAACCAGTCATTGCGTCAAGGATGGATGCATACGGCCTCCTATTGTCACATACTGGCCAGAACTCATTTGACAAGAGGCAAACACACCCTATATGATGGTGACACTAAGACTTGGGATGCGTCAGGAAGGATCGTGTGGATCAAGAGGCACTGTTTAGACTAAATTCAGAAGGGAAATTTTGGGCCCACTACTTCTGAAGCATCCCAGGTACCATCTAAGAGGAAGAAGGCACCTAAGAAGAAGAAGGTTTTCTAGACAGACACTGTGTGAGGAAGTCCAATATGGCTCAGGGGGAGGAAGCTGAAAAGGAGTTGATTAAGAAAGCTCGAGATACATGGTATAAGACATTGATTGTCCACAATCGGCACCTTTGGAGTCCTATGCTGACATAGACGAGTTGGCTGTTGAAATACAAAAGAAGCAACAAGCAATTGAGAAACCTTATTGGCACCATTACTCAGTAATTGGAAGATAGTCTGAAAACTGTTAACTAAATTTTTTGGTATATACCAAAATTCAAAAAAGGAGACGAGGAATGTAGAAGGTGGGAACCAACCTTAAGCTGGAGTGGTGGGTGACGAAAGCTTCTAGGAGCAGTAACCAGCAACTTACTGCAATAAATTGACAATGCAAAATCAGTCAGGGACAACCTATAAATAGGACCCATTACTCATTTAGAATAGATTTTGACTCTTTAGAATCTTCACTAGTCTACATCCGGAGCTACTTGTGCTCTTGTAATCATCTTGGTGCGCTCTCTTTGTTCTGTAATGACAGAGCCAGCTCTTGGGATATTGAATGCTCTCTAGTGTATTTTCTATATCTAAAATACAATCCCAGTTCCAGTTTCATTAACAGTATCTTGCCTTTCAGTTCTAGTGTTTCATCCTTCGGTCCTAGTGTTTCTTCTTTCAATTCTAGTATTGTTTTCCATCAATTGTTGAGTCTTCTAAGTCTAATATCTTTAGTTCTAAGCAGCAACCTGGAATAGTTGTCTGAACATATCCAGCTCATTCCACTATCTCTCTCTCTCTCTCTCTCTCTCTCTCTCTCTCTCTCTCTCTCTCTCTCTCTCTCTCTCTCTCTCTCTCTCTCTCTCTCACTCACACACACACACACACACACACACACACACACACTCTCAAGTAATCTTACAACTAGTATTTAATCTCAGTAAAAAAAAACTAGACTCTTTTTTACAAGTTTAGGACTTCTTTACCACAAACCCTCAAAAAATACATAAATAAAAAATGGTCCCCCCCCCCCCCCCCCCCCCCCCCCCCTCCCTCCTCCTCCTATATGGGAGTGGCCCCTTAAAGCATAATTTGGACAAAATCCTTTCAAAGGCGCATTGAAAGTAAAACAATACCCCGTAATACACTGACGGACAGCACTGAGTATTGTAGTAAATGATCTTGAGTCTATCAAGATGTTCGCGCCTGTCGCTTTTACAATGTATAACACACATGGGAGCTCTATACACACACATGTTGCATCATGATTCTCTTCACCTCCTCTCTCCCACTCACTCCCCCTATGGGGCCAAGGCGGATGTGGCTGGAAGCCATACTGAGATGTTCACGCATGTCGCATACAGTGTAGACCACACATAGAAGCTATGTACACCCACATGCTATATAATGATGTTATTCATCTCCTCTTAGTCCCCCTATGGAGCCAAGGTGGCTGCTACATGATTCCCTACACTTTGGGAATGGAGGCGATTGCAATATTGCTGGTCTCCATTACCATCAAACCTCTATATTAAGGTGAGGTTGGCTCTGAGTCCCTCACTTAGTCTCTTTGCATGGTGTTTGTGTTGATATAAAGAGAGATTGAGATTTTGTTTTGGAAGCTTGCCTATTGTCTAACCATGGAGCTTGTGGCAAAAGAGGGCGCTTCTCAAGACCGCACTCTATATTTAAAAAAGAAAATAAAAGGAAATATTGGTTTTACTGCACCAGGCATTTTGGTTTTCATATGATGTACAAAAAAGTGGCTTTGTTTGGTATTTAGCAACTATGTATTAAAAACATGTTCGTTTTATCTCTGGTTTTTTAATGCAGATGATGTTTCCACAATAATTGACTGAAATTTGTTGTTAAGCATCAAGAATACTTAGTGGAAAAAAAGGGGTTTGCATGGATTTATGATGGGCCGTTTTCACATGCCAAGCATATTGTATGATTGCACTAGTAAAGGTTGCCATACACCAAGGCATGGACTAGCATGTCTAAAAAAAATTGACACCTCTTTTGGTTTGGGGTGACTGGCATTAGATAGTACCTTTTCACATCATGTACATGCATGGAAATATGCACATGACCTTGGTTTTGTGCTCAGTATCCCGCGTACTCACTCAAAATGATTAGGATTTTTTCTGCGGGGTTTGATCGCTAAATGCCAATATAAGACAATATACACCTAGGGTATAGATACATACTTACTAGGAATGTTGTGATGACTGCTAAAAAAGAGGTTATGAATGTGACGAGCTTATGATTGCATTTTAATGATGGTGATAGCCGATTTTCAGAAAACAAAGAAAAAAAAAGTTATTTTTCCTCTGTCGGAGCTTTGGCAACACCATCGGAAGACTCGGCAATGCCCTGGTCTGCCTCACGGCCCTACCTCGTCCATACCCCAGCCTAGCAGGCCACCCTCGGTTTCACCTCACCCCAGCCTCTCTCTCTCCCTCTTGTTTTACACCCCTAGCGGGCCGCCAATTTTGTAATATTCCCTCTCTCTCTCTCTCTCTCTCTCTCTCTCTCTCTCTCTCTCTCTCTCTCTCTCTCTCTCTCTCTCTCTCTCTCTCTCTCTCTCTCTCTCTCTCTCTACTATACCCCCCCCCCTTTCGTTGACCCATCTTCCCCCCCCCCCCGGTTTTCGACCGCTGTTGTCGAACCCGCCTGCGCCCACACACTCGCCCTCGCACCCCTGGACCCGGTCCTTTACAGGCACCGATTGAAGCACCATCACCCACCCCCTATCCTCTCACCCCCCTCACCACCTCTCCACACCCTCTCTCCCTCGCGCTCGTGCGCACGTTCTCTCTTTCTCCACTCAGCCCGTGTAGGCGCCGCATCACTCACACACACACACACACACTCACTCACATACACACATACACACACACACACACCCTTGCGTACACATCCTCTCTCTCACCCCATCTCTCCCCCCCTCTATGTTGCAGCAGTTCACCAAAAAACAAAAAAAATAAAACTATATATTTACATATATAATATATTCCCCCCCCCCCCCCTTTCCCACGCACGCTCGTGCACACACATATAAATATACACACACACACACGATTATGCATATATATATATATATATATATATATATATATACTCATACGTACATGCACCCATACATACACACACGCGCATAAATACCAAAAAACGAAGGATTCAATGATTACGACGACATCAACAAAAGGAGAAAGACCCAAATCACGCGACGCCAACACCAAAACGAGAAAAGGCCTCGAAGGCATGCCCTGGCCAGCACCTAAAGGGGGTAGCTCAAACATCTCGGCTTCTCACGACCGAAAACCAACTCCAGCAGCACTAAAACCTCACACCGACCACCCGAACCATCGACAAAACCCGTGTAAATACCCTAAAACCCCACTCTTCCCTAATAACCTAGCCATGGCTAGTGGATTGCCAAAAAAATCTCCCCAACCCCACTCTTTCTCTCTCTATCTCTACCTTCTCTCTCTCTATCTCTCTTACTAGAGAGGCATCTAGGCCTTCTACTGCGACCAGAGGATATTTGCAATGTCCAGTGGGTAAGGACCACCTCTCAAGCCTATATAAAGAGGCCTCCGCTTAGCACAAGAGACACAAGACACGGGGGAGAGGAGACACCCAAGAGAGAACACCCAAGTGAAGGAGGGGCATACTAGCTCCATGCACTCTACATTGTAAGCACCACTAAGCACGTAGTGCACCCATGCTTGAGAGCTAATGGCATGATGTTTGGTTGCAAGCTTTGGGCACTTAGCATTGGCAACATCACCATTCTCCCCATGATTCACCAAACCACGATCACTCTATGCACGTGAAGTAGTCACTACTCTCCCACCAAGCAACATGAGCACGCTTGGATTGAAGGTATCAACGTCATGCCACCTTGGTCCACTCTCAATGTTAGTGACTGAGGTCGTTGGTGGCTGCATCGTCTTGCTATTCTCCGTCAACTATCCCTCCCGCTAACTCCAACCTCGTCGTGCACCATATGGCACTCGTATCACATGTTGCATCCCAAATGCCAAGAGCCAGGTTTGTAGTCGTTAAGACCAATACTTGTAAGTATCTTCATCACCAATAAAAGGGGGTGTAATTTTGTCTCGATCTTTGGGGTCCATCCTCTATTATGAATTCCCATAGTTATGAGATGTTTTGTCTCTTGTATATCACCCTACTCCTGCTCCATCATGTGCAATCTATTCCACCAGTCAGTGTGCCCTGTTCCGAGCTTTTCGCATATCTCTCTCATGCACATACGTGATGAGGCATTTCTCTACATGTGAACGACCGTTAAACCACCATTTCGTGTTGACTACCTAGAGAGAATTTCACGTTTGCTACCCTAGGTCATGTATGTTTCACATATCTCTCTCATGCACATACGTGATGAGGCATTTCTCTACATGTGAACGATTGTTACACCACCATTTCGTGTTGACTACCTAGAGAGCATTTCACGTTTGCTACTCTAGGTCATGTATGTTTGCGTCCTAGCCGCATTTATGCTAGGTGGTGCCCCTTCCTACCCATAGGATCACTTCTACCTCGAGATGATGCTTGGGGATGTTCAGGCTATGTGTGGTGTAGAGGCCACCCCATTTGGCATGTCATTTTCGGCCATCATTTTCTTGGCGCACCCACCAAGGATCCTTTCATGAAACCCTCTAGTTTACAAGGCTAAAACCCCTAAACTTTTGTGGATGGATGAATGGCTAGCGGGGTTCGCTAGCTGGACGACAGAAGAAGAAGATCTCCAAGCACAACTAGACAAACTCCGCATCTCCATCAAAGCTTGAGTGCCAGGCATAACGGTAATCGATTTGCAGTGGGAGAGTCAACCAACACGCCAAACTCAGTGGATATACATAGGCTGGGTGCCAAGAAGAAGAAGGAGAAGGTCGAAACCATGTCCGCAACCTACAACCAACCCGCAACAACAAGATGGAAGGAGCTCTGCACAATAGAGAATCAACACTATTCTACTTCGAGAATTGGGTAACTTAAGTCACCGAGGTAATTATCACAGTCAGTTTGCAAGTCGCACATGATGCTGCAGCACAGATAACGGAAGCATTTGCTCACACTCTCACTAGAGAAACTAGGGACCTACTGAGTTTGTTTCAGGAAAGAACACACCGTCTCCCACAAGCTTGGACAGTGACTAAGCACCTCTAATCTTCACATGAATCAGTACAACCTACCTCAAGATAGATCACACATACCAACACGTGTACGCTCAATTAAGGTAATACTGGACTTGAAGGCTCACTACCAGCACGTCATCGACACCATGCTGGGTGGGGAGCGGTTTTTTGAGGTTCTGGCATCAAATCAGCCATTTGCTTCTTACCTTTAGTACAAGGCAATGTACCGTTTGAAGTTTTAATCTATGTCCTAGTATAAGAGGGTATACACGCCTCCTTGTAAAGAAGAAAAAGAAAAAAAAGAAGAAAAAAACTTTTTGCAAGCTAAGAAGTGTGTCTTTCTAGCTCTCTCTCAGTAATCATGGCAAGTGTAGCATTTCCAACATTTAAAGGAAAGAAGGGGGAGGATTTAGTAACAGACTTCCTAGATGACTTTGAAGTAGCATGTGTAGTGAGCAACAAAGATACGGATGAATCTCGGGTTAGAATCTTTAAGCATCTCATGAAGCTAGAAGCTAGATCATGGTACAATGCACTTCCACAAGCAACCAAGGATGACTAGGAGCCCTTAAAAACTACTTTTAAGAGGCGCTTTGGGGGAGGTACCACTTCAAAGAAGTTGTGGGACAAGTTGAGAGACTTCAAGAAGGAGGGTCTTTTAGAATATGCCACCTATGAGTCCAAATTTGTGGATTTGTGGGAACGGTGGGTTGAGTCACTGGCAAGGGGGGAAGCTGCACCCGATTTCCTAAAGAAAGACCGGTTTATGCATGGCTTATGGCCGCTTCTCAAGGAGAAGGTGAAGGGTAGATTCCTGGCTACATACGAGTTAGCCGTTGAGATTGCTCGCCTTAAGGACAAGAAGCTACGAATGAAATCCAAAGAAACCGAGTCAACAGAAGCATGAACATCACGCCGACCAGCAACCACGACAAAAACCACCATTCCACCACCACCACCGGCTCTTGGGGTAAGAGATGACCAAAAAGATATGTTAGCCCATATTACTGACCAACTACAGAATTTGTC
This sequence comes from Adiantum capillus-veneris, assembly GCF_014529385.1. NCBI lineage: Eukaryota > Viridiplantae > Streptophyta > Polypodiopsida > Polypodiales > Pteridaceae > Adiantum > Adiantum capillus-veneris. The sequence continues at coordinate 50,123,263 of NC_140959.1, read as the reverse complement.
TATCCACTTAATACAGCAAGGAAGGAGTCAAGAAAGAGATCAAGACCCAGGAAGAGCACGACGACAAAACAGGGAGTATCACAGCTACAACTGCGGAGAAGATGGTCACGGTATGTAGTATTGTCCCAAACCACGACAAAACTATAATAGAGGAGGTAGGAGGAACCAACTTTCACCCCCTAGAGAAAGAACACCCCCACCCCGAGCACCAACCCCACCAACACAAATTCTACATCCACCCCAGACACCACCACAAGCATCCATCCCACCTCTTCCACCAGCACCGCCACCTGATCGCCTTGTAAACATCATAAGGCTAGAAGAGAAAGGAAAAGCTGTAGTAGTGGATCCACCCAGAGCAAAGGAGAGGGACAAGGGTAAGGAGAAGGTAACCTTTTTAGAACCATTTGAAGCCATGACTGTGAAAAGAGCTAGGAGGGAGAAAGCCACACAATCAGATGATGAGAGAAGCATGAGAGGAGATACTAGCAAGAGGCCATCTAGGCCATGACAGAAATTGGGCATCACCGACTTCCAGTGAGGGGAAAGTTCTACGCCCTATGATGTAACCTTGGATGTGGCAGAGCAAGGACCAAAGATTACTTGGCCACATCTACTACATCTCGCACCAAAAGTGAGGCGGCAATGGTCCAAAATGGTAAGTACAAGACGCTCCAAAGCAAAGGTAGCCGGAGCAATTTCGGGTTGCAACATGGACGACATCCTTCCAATTGTCGACGTCAACATAAAAGGAAAGAGGGTTGGAAACACCTACATTGATGGAGGTGCAAAAATCTGTGTGATGAGCGAAGCTATGATGCTTCAATTAGGTCCTGAGGTTGACAGGCCTTCTCCATGCAAGGCAAAGATGGCAAACAACGCAAAAGTAAAGTGTGTCGGTGTGGTAAGTGCCGTGAAGATAAAATCTTTCAACACTGAGGTAGAGGTAGATGTTTTTGTAATGCCTACTAAGGGGGAGGGCTATCCACTAATCTTGGGAAGGCCATGGTTGATGGCCATGAAGGAAAAATAGGACTAGGGCAAAGGTCTTCTACGCATGACCGGTTAAAAAGGGGAGACAATCTACTACGACATGAATACTCGCAAGCTGAAGCAAATGAATTTAGAAACATCGGCAGATGAAACCACTAGCGAGTCTTCCACTTCTGAGGAGGAGACCACATCCACCGATGACGAAAGTGACAGTTCTATCGATGTGATGGGTATCATTATCAAGGATCCACAAAGGGTAGGCACAACTGGTGATCCATCACTAGAAGGGCAACGTAATGAAGAGAAGAGAAAATCACGTGGCCTAGGAGAAAGTAGGTTGAAGGGTATGTTGTCCATGGAATTAACACTTGAGCAGAAATATAGTTTTTTGCAAATGTTGATGGGATTTCCTAACCTGTTTATTGACAACTATGAAAGAATCATAGGCATTACAGTGGTGGAACATCATATTAAGCTGAAGCAAGGGATAAAACCAGTTGTGCAAAAGCTACGACGACTGGGGGTCATACAAGAGAAGGCACTCTTGGACGAGGTAAGGAAACTTCTGGAGGTGGGATTCATCTATCCTGTAGAAAACTCAGAATGGGTATCAGCCGTAGTAGTGACACCTAAAAACAATGGTAAGTGGAGGGTCTGTGTTGACTACAAACCACTAAATGCAGCTACAAAGAGGGACAGCTTTCCTCTCCCTTTCTTGGATGAAATTTTGAATGAAGTAGCGGGTTTTAAATACTATACCGTGTGTGATGGTTATTCTGGATACTTTCAAATACGCATAGCCTTGGAAGATCATCTAAAAACCACTTTTATCACGCCATGGGGTTGTTTTGCATACAGGGTTATGCCATTTGATCTCACAAATGCACCTGCCACATTCCAAAGATATGTCACATATGTTTTTCAACCGTTCTTTGGAACATCCATGAGAGTGTTCATTGATGATTTTTTTATATATAGCTCTGGCATTTCACACTTAGAAAAGGTAACTGAAGGTTTGTCCAGGTTGCAAAGCCTAGGCGGGCAATTAAATTTGGATAAATGCCACATTGGGGAGAGTAAGGTCATTCTACTAGGCCATGAAATTTCAACAAAAGGTATCAGCGCCTACCCAAGTAAGGTGTCCGCACTCATAGCCCTACCTTCACCAACGACCGCACGTCAACTGGTCTCTTTTCTACAAAAAGTGAGGTACTTGAGTAGATTCATACATCTACTATCGCAACTTGTTCTACCACTGCAACAGCTCACTCAAAAATCAACTTTCACTTGGGACGAGGAAAGCGAACATCACTACAACAAGGTAAAGGAGGTTTTAGCCACCCTGCCAACTATCTCACTACCTAAATCGGATGAAAAATTCTATGTCACCTCAAGTGTGGGTGATGACTCATTGGGGGCTATGCTACTCCAAAAGGATACGATGACATCTTTCTTGAGGCCAATCTACTTCTCTAGTCGAATGATGATAGCAGCAACAGAGAAAGGTTTCACCCATGTGGAACACTTAGTCCTAGCTCTTAGGTTTGCAACTACAAAGTTTAGGTCATATTTGATGCCTAAGCAATTTGTGATTCTAACCACGGATGAGATATTTCCCTATTTCGTACAACACATGGATGTGTCTGCTAGGATTACTAAATGGCTAGTCCGTCTACAAGAATTTGACTACACGGTACAAGTGGAAAGCACGATAAGGGCAAGCTTGGGGGGACTCATGACCTACCAAGTCTTTGAAAGGAAGGAGAAGCAATCTAAAGGGGAAGAAATTTGACTACTTCCAATACCACCGATGGTAGAAGGAGCACACTCTCTCTACTTATGATGGAGCTTACAAGCGAGCCTCCGACAAAGCAGCTGTAGGCATAGTGGCCGTTGATGACAAAGGGGCAAAGGTATTTTCACTGGGCCAATTGTTAGATTCACGTTCTAACAATGAAGCTGAGTACGTAGCAGTAACCAAGGGTCTACAATGGTGCGTCTCGCAAGGGGTACAACGCCTTAATGTATTTGGGGATGCTCTACTTCTGGTAAGGCAAGTAAATGGAGTATGGACTCACTTAAGCGGTGTAAAAACCTTGTTGTGGATAAGTTTGAAGAAGTTCAGATACACCATATCCCAAGGGCTCAAAACTATGAAGCAGATGCCCTAGCAAGTGAAAGACTGCAGGAAGTGTTGGTTGGGGCTATCAAGATAAAGCTCCCTCTATTTCAAGGTAGCAACGCCTTACCTGACATCATGCATTTTTTGGAAACAGGGGAGTGCCCATCAGATTTAACAAAGGGACAGAAGCAAAGGCTGACGCGGAAGGCCACGAGGTATCGACTCATTAATGACGGTTTGTACTGTAAGGGTAAGGACCAAATACTCAGGAAGGTCCCTCTCTCTCATGAAATCATGGGAGTAATTGCTAGCTGTCACAATGGGGTTTGTGGCGGTCACTTTTCCCTAGACATAACAAGTAGGAAAATCTTGCAGGCTGGCTTCATATGGCCTAGCCTCAACCGTGATGTACACCACTGGTGCAAAATGTGTAAGTTGTGTCAAAAGGCCGTCACTAGGTCACTTATGCCTGAACCACAGACACCTATTCTTTCTTATGGAACATTTGAAAAGTGGGGTATCGATGCCACAGGACCATTACCCACGGCCAACTCAGGAAAATTCTACATCATCATGGAGGTCGACTACATGACTAGATGGGCAAAAGCTACAACCACTACTAGAATCACACCGGTAGAGGTAGCTAAGTTTATCTATGAGCACATATGTTGTAGGTTTGGCACGCCATTAGAGATCATCTCTGATAGAGGGTCAGTTTCAGAGAGGACTTGGTAGGAGAATTAATGCAGAAACTAGGCATTACAAGGAGGCACTCTTCACCATATTACCCTCAATGTAATGGCCTAGTTGAAAAGGTGAATGGAATGGTTTCTAAAATTATTACCAAGCAGGTAAACAATCATCCTGGAGACTGGGATAAGTACCTACTACCAGCTTTGTGGGCCTACAGAACCTCATTTCGTACATCCTTGGGATTCACACCGTATCATCTGGTATTTGGTAAGGAAGCAATCTTGCCCATTGAAGTGCAACTACAGAGTCTCAGAGTAATGGCAAGCCAACTTCAACGGCCCAACATGCATTTGAGAGATCACATGATCGACTTGGAGAGACTACAGCTGGACAGAGAAGAAGCAGTAAATTATTATGCGGCACAAGCAGAGCATAGACGGCTTAGCTTTAACCAGCATCTTCGGCAAAAATAATTGAAGAAAGGAATGTTGGTGCTCCTCTACGACAATCGCTTCGACATGCGCAAAGATAAGAAACTCCTACTCCGATGGGAAGGCCCTTTCATCATCAGGAAAAACTATGCCAATGGAAGCTACCAGCTTATGGAAGCTGATGGAAAACTTCATAAAACCAGGGTAAATGGTTGGCGTCTCAAATCTTATTTTCTTTGATTTGACCAGGCTCCACCTATCGATATTCCAGATGAAAATACACCATCAACCGCCACCGCCGACGACAATGATCAAACAGATGAGCTAGAGACATGAATGCCTCTAGCCAAAAGGGGAGGGCTAATGATAGCCGATTTTCAAAAAAAAAAGAAACAAAAAAAAAAGTTATTTTTCCTCCACTGGAGCTTTGGCAACACCGTCGGAAGACTCGGCAATGCCATGGTCCACCTCACGGCCCTAGCTCGTCCATACCCCATCCTAGCAAGCCGCCCTTGGTGTCACCTCACCCCACCCTCTCTCTCTCCCTCTTGTTTTACACCCCTAGCGGGCCGCCAGTTTTGTAATATTCCCTCTCCCATTCTCTCTCTCTCTCTCTCTCTCTCTCTCTCTCTCTCTCTCTCTCTCTCTCTCTCTCTCTCTCTCTCTCTCTCTCTATACTATTACCCCCCCCCCCTTTCGTTGACCCATCTCCCCCCCCCCCCCCCCCCACGTTTTCGGCCGCTGTCGAGCTTGCGCCCACACACTCGCCCTCGCACCTCCGGACCTAGCCATGTACAGGCACCGATTGAAGCACCATAACCCACCCCCTATCCTCTCACCCCCCTCAACACCTCTCCACACCATCTCTCCCTTGCGCTCGCGCACACAGCAGGCAGCCCGCTGCTAAGGCGGTTACGCCGCTAGCGGAAGCTAAATAGCAAGAACTCAACCAACAACAGAATTTGTCAGACGAGGACGGAGCTTGACCCGCAGGCGCATGGAAACAACTAGGTGGGTGTCAAATCACCTACTCGACCTTCTAATGACAATCACTACTAAGGAAATAAAATCTAAGTTCTAAAATACGCAAGTGACTGAAATCCGTACTACGAACGAATGCTATACGAAACAGGATCTAGAATCATTGAATCGATCTCAAATTCAAGAGGAAGTCTATACACTAGGTAAGAACAACACCCTAAAGACTTGAACTGCAAAATCAACCTATAACCACTCCGTGCGGTAAACGCGTATGAAGACAGGCCAAAAAATACAGATGATCGAAACTTGACCCCGATGGTACTAATGTGTAGCTCTACTCGTTGTGGTTCTATAGATATGCTGCACGCTCCATTCCGACACACGCGTTGGAAGAAAACTCACACCGAAGTTCGTAGGAACTTACCACACATAGAAGCCGATAGCGCGCACTCTTGGTATCTGTGCGTAGCTCTCGCCGTTGCTAACACAATGGCGGTGTTGCTTCTCCAATGGCGGCTCCGTAGCTTGCGTAGCAAGTAGATAAGACTCTCACTCTCTCTCTCTCTCTGAGACACAGTCACGGCGCTCCAAAAACTCACTTTGATTAAAAAATTGATCCCTTAGGTTACAAAAACTTTGGCTTATATACCTCAGCCTTGGAGGTGAGAACATCTCTAACTAATTACATCAGCAAGTGAAATTACTTCGGGATTACAAGCTGGAAACTCAATTAAGTCCCGTTACTTAATGAATGGCTCAAATCAAAATTAATGTCGGAAAGACATTTATTACAATCAATGGTTACAAAATGATGAGTGTGAGCAAAAATGTGGGTGTGATCCTCTGCTGGCTCAACACTCCCCCCCTCCGCGTTCATGTCGTCCCTGACATGACTTTTTATGCTTGGTCAATAAAGTCCTGTCGTCTTGAGCATCTGCAAATGTGATTCGTATCATAGGTTGCCGATGGTCAAGGTTGGGCCGAATATTTTGCTTTCGTGGGTGAAAAAGCCGGTGTAGAAAGCTTCTTCGAATGTTTGCATGTGGAAGCTAGGCAAAAACATAATCCTTTGGTATAGGAGGTGTAACACTTTTGGAGAAGGCTGCAATGAAAGATCGTACATCATATCAGTCACTGTGTCGGCCGTCGATAGTAAACTCGAGGTCGTGGCTTTATCTGGCGCGAACACTTCAATGCAAGCTAAGAGAGTCCTGTAGATTTTCTTGAGCATCTGACATGAAAGGTCGGGAGAGCCAGTAAAGAGCTTGATGGTGCCCGTTAGGGTTTTCACCATGTAGGCTTTACCTATTCTCTCTCTTGCCTTTGGTCCTGGCATCCTGGGATAATTAAGCCAATTTGGCTTCTTTTCTGCAATCCTGCCATGCTCTTTCCAGTTTCTGACTCTTGGCACCGGGCAGAAGGTTGCATCCTCCCGAATCTCCTTTGGTGCCTCCACCAAGTAGATGAGGTAGACTGGGTATTTGTTCAGCCAACCTTTCCTCCATCTAGGTTGTGAATCTACTATCTTCTTTGATTGTTCCTCCTTTGTGATGTCGCCTTCGTAAAGAGCGACATACTGCTCCTCCTCTATTCTCTTTTTCGTCTTTAGCACTTCAAATTTCATCAAAGGGAAAGACAGGCTGGGTTGCATCCACTGTTCATGGAGAACTTTTGTGTCTAGTCCCTGAAGTCTAATGGAGATTAGGAGTCTCCTCTCCCATTCCATTTTCGCCTTTGCACTCTCCTCTACTGACTTTTCTATTTGGTCATGGAGCCTTTGTTCTTCTTCTTCAAAGATTCTTGAAGTCGAGGCCACCTCTTGAGCTGGGGCTGGATCTTCAATTGCGGTTGCCTCTCCAGTTTCTGGTAGCTCTATGGCTGCTCCACCTGATTCTTCTTGTGGTGTCTCTGTCTCTCTTCTTTGTTGCTCTTGTAGATCTTGGAGCTGTTTGCGGAGGGCCTCATTCTCTGTCCGTAGTGTTTGATTTTCTAAAGTGAGCCTCTCCTCTGCGGCCAATGATCCCTCCGCAATGTGCAACCTTTGCACTTGCTCTAATCTCAGCTCTCTTTGTAAGCTTCGGACCTGGTCTTCCAAAGCTGGTATGATAGCTCCCTCTTGTTCGGTTCCTGCTCTGCTAGCTCTAGGGGTAGTCCTGAGTCTAGTGATTGTTCTTTCTTGGAGCTCGACTCTCTCCCTTAGGTCAATGAGCTCATCCTTGGCCGCCTCCAACTCATCCTCTATCCGCTCCCTTGCTTCCTGTGCACTTGTTACTTCTCTTGAGGCCTCGGCTAGCTGGAGTATCAAGCCGTCTCTCTCGTTTTCCGCGTCATAGAGTGATGCTTTATGACTTTCAGATTCAGTCATAGCATTCTCTAATTTTCTCTTCAACTCCGCTTCCCTTTGTTTGGTTGTCTCAATCTCTACTTCCTTTGCCTTGGACCTTTCTTTTATCTTGCTGAGCAATTCATGCACCATGTGCATGTCTTTTTCATCATCATCTGTCAACTCTAAATCTCTTTCTGCCACCACCTCCACTGGCTTTGGCTCTTCTAGTACTTTCGGTTCGTCCAGTTTCTCTTCACTTTCTTTTTTACTCTTTGTTTTTTCCTCCGTTCCTCTCCGTTTATCTTGTTTTTGTAGGGTGATCCCATAAACTGCCTCAAGGGCCCCTTCTTCGGTGTATCCTATCTATACCAGATCCTCATAATCATTTCTCTTTTGCTGAATTGGATCTATCTTCTTTTCTTTGGTCTCGGCCTCTGGCTTTTCCAAATCATCTGTGTCCACCTCTAATGTGGTCTCCTCCATAATTTTTTCCGTCTTCTTAGGGCTTGGTACATCAGTCATAGAGGGATATCTTTCCTCAGCTTCCTTGGCTTTCCCTTTGTCGGCTTGCCCATCTTTCTCTTGAGGCTTAGTAGACTCATCTACTTTCCTTTTCCCCTTGTCGTCTTTTTTCAGCTCAGTTTTTAATTGTTGTACCTCCTCTTCAGTGTATGGCTCGACAGACTGCTGCTCCAGAATAGCCTTTGACTCCTCATAAGCTTTAATATATTGATCGTATTGATCAATATGTGGCCTGGCTGAGCTAGTTTCGACTTTAGTGGGGTCTGGCACCCACTTTTCTTCAAAGCCACCCTTTAGAGCTCTTTCCGCTCTAAACTGCTCCACTAGTCTTTCCATTCTTTCCGCTTTCTGACTTTTGGTTTGCTTGGGAGCAACCTTCTTCTTTACTTTCTTCTTAAGCGGCTCGTCCACATCCTCTTCAGGTTCTGAAACTACTTCTAGTTTCCGCCGTGCTCTTGTGGATGCCCTCTTGGATACTTCGGGCTGTTCTTCCTCCTTGTCGGCTTCTCTAAGCCACTCATTCTGGGAGGGAACCTTTGGCCACTGATCTCTAGCTCCAATAGCTTCATAAGCTATTCTTGTCAGAATTTCCGCTCCTCCTATGTACTTTGGCTTCTCGTGGTGCATGGCAATTACTTGCTCGTGGATGTGTTGAGCGTAATTCACCTCTTTTGGCATATTGCTCTTTAATGCCCATGTGATGGTGGTTGCAATGGCATGGGGTGGTGTCGTATACTTTTGCGGTCTTTTAATGCAAACATGAAGAAATTGGTTGTACAGTTGGCAAAGGGTTGCCGCTCTTGGGTCCGCCATATCTCCATAGGTTGCATTTTGCTTCTTGGGCCCATAGACCTCTATGGCCTCCCTTCTTTCCCTGACCGAGCTCCCTTTGTTGTGTAGCTTCAATGCGTCTGCAATGAGCTGTGGAGTGATCTATACTTCTACTTTCTCTCCATCCATGGCTGTCAATGTGGCTTTTCCATCCTTCTGAATGGATGTTGCCAACTCGTACACTCTTCTTATATCCACACCTGATGGTCTCAAGGTGAAGAAACTGTGCAAGTCTGCCCTTTCCAGGTACCTGCTAATGTCTTCTGACCTGCTATAATCTACCAATTCCTGTGGGATCATCGGTACATCCACCGCTTGCCCTTGAGGATCTCTGAAAGTCCCCTAGTAGATCTTTATTCCCTCTTTCTCCAATACTGCTTCCTCCACCCAAGTTTTGGTTGGCTTGAGGGTTTCCTCTGGAATGTCAAAGGATTCGCTTCTGCAAGAGCATCTTTGATTGTCGGTCTTTTTCTCTTCGTTGCCGATGACTTGGCGGAATCCATGGATCCTGTAACTCCAATTTCAAAAGTTAGCGTCTTTTTAGTACTGAAAGCCGAAATGAAACTTTTAACTATTCAAATGACTTGAAAATTGAAACATGAGCTATTCAGGGCCTAAGGATGCAAGGTAGGTGAAAAAATATGCAAAATGGGCTCAAAATCATGTTGGAGACATCATACGCGTATGATGTCTTTTGTGTCAGAATGACTTCATATTGGTTGTGTTTGTAGCTGATAGTGTATACATGATTATCATATGCTTGGATTTGAGTTTGGATACCATTTGGTCAAGTTTTGGCCAGTTTAGTTCAGTTCCGGCTCTTGGAAAAATTTAGAAAGGGACTTGGATTTTAGGATCCAAATTGGATAAAACTTGGTGGTTCACTTTCAAATGGCATGTAGATCACTTCTGTTTGGTGGTTGAAGCCCTGAGGTGCCAAAATCACATAGTGAGACATCATACGCGTATGATGTCTTTTAGTGTATTTTTGGACCAAATTTCTCTATAAGCTTGGATTTGGCTTTAGATAGGCTTATTCAGTGGATTTATGAAGTTTGGATAGATTTTGGGTAAAAATGGCTCTGGAGACATCATACGCGTATGATGTCTTTTTCATCAATTTTGCATGGGATTGGTTCTGTGGACTCCCCATGTACTAGTGAAGGACTATATCTACTCAAATCTTGGTTTGGACTTGAGTATGTTGGATTTGGGCCAAAAATAGGCTTTAGGTGAAAGATTTTTCCTCAATTGGGCTAATGGGGTGATCCTCTTGAATAAATGGTTCCAAATTTCATATGTAGCATGTATTAGATATATATAATGGATGTATGATGACAAATGAGCAGTTTTGGCTCTGTAAGTGCAAATAGACATCATACGTGTATGATGTCTTTTGTGTCAAAATGGTGCTTTTTGGTTCCAGATAGCTTGTAGATGTGTTAATCAACAATCCTACAAAGTTTCAATGAGTTTGGAGTTATTTTGACAAAATTAGGACCAAAAATCAATTTTATGGCCTACTTTGCGTCTTTTTTGTTTTCCTTGGGTTTTCTAACTCCAATTCTCATGATACTTGGTTCATAGGATGTGATTAACATGTGGAATGAGGCTATGCACTCAAATGTTGAAATGGATGTGAAATTCATGCTGTGAGACATCATACGCGTATGATGTCTTTTCTTGAAATGTTGGTCTTTTTGTGCAAAGAATGCTTTGTGCTAGTGCCCTAAGCCCTGATAACTAGTTTTCAACTTAAAAAGTCATCAGTTTAGCTAAAAAGCCCCCTTATAGGAATTTCAGTCTCCGAAGTCGTCTTTTTGCCTTGGAGTTGAATTTCTTCAACTTTTCTTCTCGAGAGTTGCATTTCCAGTTCATTGGATATGTTGTGAAGCCATCTATTTGGTTGAACTTGACTTTGGCTCCCCGTTCTCCATCTTTCTCCTTTTGGTTGCCTAAAAGCGTCTTTTTCACCATCGGTAAGTGAATCGGCTTTCTTTTGGGTTTTTCTTGCAAACATAAGTCATCCATGTATATTTGAAGCTGCTTGTGAAGTTTCATTTCATTCGGTCGTCAATTTCAGCCGTTATGCCAAAATGACGCTTTGTGTGTCCGCAGCCGAATCGGTTGTTTTGACCCACTTTTGGTGGTCCAAACCTTGGAGATACTCCATGGTTGCATTGCCCTCGATGTTGTTAAGCTTCCTGAGAAGTTTTGTGTCGTTTCGACAACTTTTTCCTGTTTGCCTCTTGCAGGCTCTGTTGACCTAGGGTTTTTCCAGTCGTTCTTTCTCGAGCTTTGAGTGTTAGAAACCCATCTTCTATACTAGGGTAACCCACCTATAAGTTCTTGCAAGGTTTGGTTAGGCGGTTGTGCCACTACCTAGCATTCTACCGCATTCCCCGTCTGCTCTTGTTTCTTGGTTTTGGTCAGTTTTCGCGACAAAAGTTAATGATAAGCATCAAAAGCTTATGGCAACGAGTCTACCTCTCATGTCTGGTGTCCTCTGAGCTCTCGTAGCAGTCGTAGAAGGCTGTAGAAGGTTGGATGCTCCTGTGTGCTCTTTGCTCTCTCCAAGAAGGTAATAGTGGAAATGAGCTTGAAAGTGATGTGAAAAATACTTAACTTCGGACTTCCCGGATCACTTGTTACCAAATTTGACATGTGCTCCTATCTCGTCGTGAAATGCACTTTAGGATTTGAAATTTCTCAATTTGGACTCCGTTTGACCTGTTTCTGAGAAATCTGTCCACTTTGCCAAAATTCTGTCATTTCGGGCTTTCCGCAACTTTTCCCGAATTGTACTCAATTTTTACCATGGGTTGCCCTTGTCATTAGGATCATCACCATCTATTCTTTTCTTTTTTCTGATCTCGTTTCACCTGCTTTTTTATATTTTTCTTTTACTTTTATAAAGAAAATCATAAAAATAAAGGAAAATAGCAAATTGTAGCCAAAAAATTCCAAACATACACAATAAATAGCTGGTAACCCTGTGTATATGAATATACACTTATTTGTGATTTTTGGACTTGGATTACCACTTTCTAGCTCCAAAAACACTCTTATTTAGTGATATTTGCACGTCTAGAGACCCAAATTCATCATTTGATCTCTTCTTGTTGCAAAACAAGGTATATAAGGGCATAAATATTATCAATATCCGCAATCAAACATAAAAATTGCAAAATCATGTAAGACACTGTCCTTGTAATATAATTTTTTGTTTTTCTTTGTTTTTTGTCGCTTGTAGCTCCTGTATACGTGTATACCTCCCCCCCTCTTAGTCTGAGTCCTCCCGGACGACTATGAAGTGTCTGTGGGCGAAGCATTGTAGTTGTTTTGGTCATAAGTTCCCAATGCAATTGCAGAGCGATGATACAACAGTCTTTCCAATAAAGCTGCTCTTTGTTTGATTGAACGATTGGTGGTCGGGTTTTGGGTTGGTTTTGGCACTTCGGTAGTAGAATCAGTAGATGGATTCTTCTTTACTTTGTTGTTCTTTTTCACAATCCAAATCTGCTTCCGCTTCGCTTGTGCTTGCCACAAACTCTTTGCGACCCAAACCTGCTTTGTTCTTTGTGTTGATTTCCTCGCCTTGAAATACCTAGGAGTTTCCGTGGATTGTACTGAAGGGAGTTCCTGTTTACAAATCCTTGGGATCCAAATTTGCTTGCTATAGCTTTGTGCCGTCATGAACTTCTTTGGAATCCAGATCTGTTTCACTGTCCTTGATTGTCTGGAATCACTCTGTTGTCTGGTATTGAAGACTCTGTTTTCCACCTTTGTGTTCTCTGGCACAACCTTTTTTGGTCTCCATACCAACTTTGACTCCGTTTTTTCCCAAGGTTGAGCTGTTATATTATTGCTTGTCTTCCTTATCCAATGTTGAGAGTTCCTCGTCGAAGAGCAATCCAGTTGTATAGAAACTTTTGGTTGCCATTGCTTCTTCTTTTTCTCTGGTTGTTGTTTACCTTTGTTCTTGGATTCTTCCTTTGGAGTTGTCTCTGATCCTTTGGTGAACTTAACTGATTGACTTTCACCTTCGTATTTGATAAGCACTGATTTAGAACTCCAGTCAATCATTGCATTGTATTGCTTCTGCCATGGTTGTCCTAGCAATAATGGATGTTGTGTAGCTTGGTCTTCAACCACGTAAAACATATGAGGATACACATACTGGTCAATCTGTATATGTAAAACTGTGCATCCGACAGTTTTGATTGAATTCTCAGAGTAACTCTTTAACTCTTGCTTGGCAGTTTGTAATTTAGTGTCATTTGTCAATTGTTTGTACAAACTGAGTGAAAGTAGGTTAGTTTGAGCTTCTGAATCCAATAGTGCTCTGGCTTTGATTTAGTTGGTTCCTACTTTGCATTCAATGATGGGTTCTTCTTTGTCATTATCCATTTTTGACTGCGTTTATTCGTATTGCTCCTTCATTGGGCTGTTTCTGACGTAGTAGTCTTCTTTTCTTCATTCTTTCCTTCGCCTCGGCTTGCGCTTCCTCCACAATCTTTTTCTTTTTCTGGACACGCAGCTTTTCTTGATGTATTTTGAGAAGCATGTCTTGGGTTAGCGGCAAAAGATACTTTTTCACTCTGCATCCACTAATCCAATTGGGCATTTCTTCTCCGTCTAATGTAGCAAGCTTGACGGCTCCACTTGGTGATAGATCTTTAATCACCAGAGGTCCCATCCCTCGCTTTTTAAGCTTCTTAGCATGCTATTTCAGAGTGTAAACTAGGACATAGTCCCCAACCTTAAACTCTTTAGTCCGCACATGCTTATCAAAAAATTCCTTTTGTCGCCTTTTTTGAGCGTAGATAGAAGCTACTTCTTTTAGGCGAAGTTCGTCTAGCTTTTCCAGGTCATCTATTCTATCAGAAAGCTCGTGCCCTGTCCACTCTAGATCCTTAGCCACCCTTAAGGTTGAAATCAAGAATTCTATTGGTAAGATAGCATTTAGCCCAAAAACCATGTTATATGGGGTCGTTCCTATTGATGTTTTATATGCTACCCTATATGCCCATAATGTTGAATGCAACTTCTGGTCCCAGTCAGTTCTCGACTCAGATACAATCTTCGTAAGGACCGTGCATATGGTTTTGTTTGTTGCTTCAGCTTGTCCGTTTGCTTGTGGATGATACGGGGCTGATTTCCTATGGATTACCATGAATTCATCTAGAAGGATCTCTATCACTTCATTTATAAAATGTGTGCCTCGATCACTCACAATTTCTATTGGCAATCCATATCGTACAAAGACGTATTCATATAGAAATTGTGCCGTGGTCCTGGCATCTGCTTTTTGAGTTGCCTTTGCTTCGACCCACTTTGTTAGATAGTCTGTAGCCACAACGATGTATTGTGCATGAGTCTTATATGCAGGAGGTGAAATGGGTCCGACATAATCAATCCCCCATTTTGCAAAAGCTCTTGCCCCCATCATTGGTCTAAGCGGCATATCATCTCTTTTAAGTGGTACTTTGGTCCGCTGACAGTCATCACACCGTTTAACGTATTCCTCAGCGTCCATATGTAATGTTGGCCACCATATTCCTGCGGCTAAGACAAGTTTTGTTGTCTTATCACCTGAGAAATGGCCTCCACCTACTCCTCCATGAGCTTGCTCCAGGATTATCACATACTCAGACTCTGATGCGCAAATCCTAAGCTGGTTGTCTTTACCTCTCTTATAGAGTTGATCTCCTATTAAAGCGTAATCTCTAGCTTCTGTCTCTACAGATTTCTGACGAGCTTTTGACGTTCCTTCTGGGAAAGTTCTATTTGTGAGATATTCAACAATATACTGACTCCATTCCGGAGCGATCATTATCTGATATAATGTCGAATACTCTGCTGGCGGTTTTGATGAACATACAATACATACAGTGACATATTCATGTACGCTTTCTTTCATTCCTGGCCAATAGACTCCCAATTGTAACAAATTCCTATATGTGTTCCTTCTTGAACAATGAAATGCACATTCCTGAACATGTGCTTCGCGCAGATATATATTATATTCCTCAGGATTGATGCATAGTCGTAAAACATGATCATTTCCCAATTGATACAACCTTCCTGCAACCAATTGAAGATTCTTGGATTGCTGAATAGCAATATGTTTCTGGTTGTATTCTCTTCTATCAAACTCTCCTCCATAGGTTAATAAGCTAACGACATTTTGAGACCACTTCGGTATCATTTCTATGTTGAACAAGTACGCGTCTGGCATGTCGTCATCTACTCCTATAGGGTCTTCCCATTCGTCAATCGCGAAAGATGATCAGCTCTAAGATGTGTTTTTTCTTTCTTTACTACTACCGTGAAGTCGAATTCCAGTAAGATAATGAACCATCTCACTATTCTCCCGGTATTGCATGGTTTATTCACTAGGTAGAGCAAGGCTTGGTGATCCGTAAAAAACACAAACTTGTTGGCTAGAAGATAATGCCGAAATTTCTTCACAGCATATATCATTCCTAATCCCTCTCGCTCTGTTGTGGTGTAATTCTTCTCTGCATTGTTGAGCTGTCGACTGGCGTAACAGATAGGAAAATCCATGTTTCCTTCTTCTGGCTGAGCCAGAATGCATCCTATTGCATATGCCGAAGCATCTATATGCACATGGAATATCTTCTCCCAATCTGGTGATTTCAAGACTGGAGCAGTAATGAGTGCCTCTTTCAATTTCTTAAATGATTCCTCACACTCCTCTGTCCATTCAAAGTTCACTATTAGCCTGTAAAGTGGTTGGCCTATTATAGCGTACATGTAAATGAATCGTCTATAATATCCGCAATGTCCCATAAAGCTCTGTACTTGTTTCTCATTGGTTGGTCTAGGCATATCCACTATAACTTTTATCTTCTCTAAATCCGTGGATATTCCGTTTTGTGAGACAATATGTCCCAGAATTCTGCCCTGTCAGACCATAAACACACATTTCTCAGGATTGAGACAAATGCGATATGTCCTACATTTCTCAAATACTTTTCTTAGGTGTTCTAGATGCTCATCTCTCAGAAGAGAATGTACACATAAGTCATCCATGTATATTTCTAGAAACAAGCTTAAGTATTCTTTGAAAGCATGCGTCATCAGCCTCTGGAAGGTTGCGGGAGCATTGGTTAGACCAAAAGGCATAACCCGATAAGCATAAATTCCCCACTCCGTTGCAAAAGCTGTTTTATGTTGATCTTCCGGTGCTATGGCTAGCTGGTTATATCCTGAAAAACCATCAAGAAAGGAGTATGTTGTTTTCCCTGATACACGCTCTAGAACATGATCAGTTATCGGCAGGGGATAATTGTCCCTGATTGTTGCAGCATTCACTTTCTTTAAGTTGACACACACTCGGAGTTTTCCGTTCTTCTTGGGTACCACCACAATCGGAGATACCCAATCGGTGTGCTCAATCTCGTATATGAATTCAGCTTCCATTAGCTTATCTATCTCTTCTTTGATTTGCTTAGCAAACGTATCATTATATGTGTATGGTCTCTGTCTGCTAGGCTTTGCATCTTGTTTTAGTGGGATTGTGTGTTGGCATATCGATGGGTCAACTCCCCTTAAGTCCTTATAAGACCATGCAAACACATCCCTGTACTCTCGGAGAAGACTCAAAAGTCTCTCTTCCTCGCCTGGAGACAAATCTGTGGCTATGTACACCGGTCTAGGTGTCTCACCTGGAGCTGCTAAATCAACTTTTTTTGCATCCTCCGGTCCGTCATAAGATTCATTCGCCTTTCTCTCTCGAATGGGTTGGGTTAATACCACCTTCCTATCCTCTATGGTGAATTTCCTGTAGTGAGAGGGAACATCCATGTTTTCCTTGATTTTGGCGTTTTCGTCCTCTCCACTCTCAATTTTCGTCATCCAAACTTCTTTCAGAGTTTTCTTAAGCTCTCTGTACTTGTTTCTACGTTCTAACTTGGACTCCGTGAGTTCTCTGTTGCGCTTGTTCTTTTCTGATTTTTCTGTTTCAGTTTTCGTTTCATTCCTTTGAACTTGATTTCTTGAGCTTCTTTTGTCTTTTTGTAAGCTCTTTTGATCATTGCCTCTCATTCTTCCAGAAATCTTGTCCTTAACACAATCTTCGGCCTTTACTAGCATTAGGAATTGTTTTTTTCCTCTTATTCTAAGCATCGGATTGGTTCTAACCCCCTTTGTTTTTCTCTTTGCTCTATAGCGTTTCTGGCGTTGTTTAGTTTGGTTCGGAAAATCAAAAAATTTGACATCCGTTATAGTTTCTTCGTTTCCGCTTGAATTGTCCGTTGACTCGTTGTCTGCTTCATTTCCCCACTTTGGATGATTGGGAATGTCGTGAAACACCTCTTCTTCATCTTCCTTTTCCAGTGTATCGTTCTTTTCAGTTTCTTTTTCGAGTACAGCTCTCAACATGAAGTACGGAACCACGTCGTACCCGTCCTTGTCGCAAAATTTTGTTGTGGGACCATCCGGAATTGCACAAACATCTAGGGTTGCTAGAATGTGTGTCCATTCTAATGGTTCAAGCGTTTCCTCTGGAAAGAGTTCTCCTATATAAGTTTCGTCTTCGATAGCCCTTTCTAAAACATATTCTTCTCGCCTCAGACTTCCACATTTCGAGGCCCCACACATCCATAACTCCTTGGGCTTACCTAACCAAGCTGGAAATTTGGATCCCGCCAAAGTAGCTGAATCAAACTCCTCTACCGGTGTTCGGTTCACATCTTTGTAGCTATGGTCTTTCAGGTTCACACGTGTAGTGGTTTCCATATTTCTCAGGTATATGTGATCGTAGCCCCAATCCTGGACCATTTTCAACTGTCTCATGAATGGTCTTCCTAGTATGATATCATAGTTATTCTCCTTGCCAAAATCGACAATAGCAAAAGTATGTTCGTATTCAATGCCGCAAGAAGTCACTACGACTTTCTCTAATAACCCCATAGGTTTCTCCATGTGTCCATCTGCTAATTGGAGTTTCAACCTAGTCTTCCTTATTGCTGGTTTCCCCCATTTTTTCCAGATTTCTTTTGTAGCAATGGCTACCCCAGCTCCGCTGTCTAGTATTGCCATCGTGTTCACTCCTTGGAATTCAACTGGTAAGTTTGTATTCCCCTTTTCACCTTCGCAATACTCTCCGACCTTGTTTAAGGGTACAGGCTTAGTGTTCTTTTGTGGTTTGCTCAGCTCTTGTATACCCTCTTACAGTCTCGATGTTGGGTCTTTTATCCCAAATTTCTCCAAGCATTTTCCTACAGTGGTCCACATATGTGGTCTTAGCCTCAAAAGCTCAGCTAGAGTGATAGTGCATGTCACTGGTGTTGACAAGATCTCTATCAATCCTTGCGAGTCCATGAATTTTTCTGATGAGATTCTTCGTGAGGGAAGTGCTCTAATCTTGGATTTTGCTTCATACTCTCCTAAGTATGAAGGTAAGGTATTCAGTGAGTGAGGTTTGCTCTCCATTGTTCTAACAGAGCCCCCATCTCCCCAGTAAGATTGCAGATCCAAGTCCACTTGAGATCCTGCCTCAAATTCCACTATGGGAGGATTCCTGATGTCCTTTTCCCAATTTGTCTGATTAGCTTGGCAACTTAGCTCGTTTGCAAAGTTTGCCTCTCTCACTTGTTTCCAAAATTCATTGTAATCCTCATCTCTTCCGTAAATCCTCTGTATGACTGGATGAAAACTCTCTATCTCCTGATCGGTTGTGTTCAATACTATGCGGTCATCCTTGTGTGTATTTTCAGGCTTTTGTGCACTGGGAGTCTTTTCAGCTACCCGTGAAATGATAGTCTCTTGCTGAATTGGGTTTTCTGTTCCACAATTCATTGTTTCTCTTGGTGGTTCTAATAAGGCTTGTGCAGTCTCGATCATTCTCTGGCACATTTCAAGTCTCTGCTTTTCCAATTCCGCGTTTGGGTATGTCATCCACCTCTGTTCTTGTGTTTGGTTGTTCTTTAACCTAGCTTCGTAAGCTCTCATCAGTGCGTCCAATGGTTCGTGTACTTTGTCGACTAGCACTGATCCCCCTGAGCTTAAGCTCGTTGTTTCTTTGATACTCTTTTGTTTCGTTCTTTCCGGGCTCATCTCTCGTTTCCCGTTTTGACTCTCAAGTTTTTCTAATCTATCTTTAGTTCGCTTTAGTTCCTCAGCTAGAATAGCGTCTTCACGTTCTTTTCTCAACTTCATGCGTGCTTTTCTAGCTTTCCATGTGTTTCTCTGACTCCGCGGTCCTTGACTAACCACTTCAGTCGCTAACTTTCCATTCTCAGGTTCTCTAGTGGTTTTCTTAGCTTGAGCTCTAGTAACAACTTGCGTTGGTATCAGAGTTTCATTTTCAGACCCACTGCTGGTAGGAATAGTTTCTAGCATATTCAATGTCGTCTTTTGCACTTTGTTTGGATTCTTTGAACAATCCTCAATGAAGTGAGTAACCCCACACTCAGTGCAATAAGCGTTAATTCTAATGATTTCCGTATGTGGACAAACATTCATCAGATGGTCACCTCCACACTTGTAACAGGGTCCTAGCGCTGGTCTTGGTCCCACTTGATTCGTCCTTTGTGGATAGGATGGTCTTTGTCCTGTTAACCCTCCATGAGCTATGAACATCAATGTTCTTGCGTCCAAATTGTATCTCTCTTCATCAGAAGCACTTGTAACTGTTGGTATTCCAACATTCCCAATCATGCCCCATGGTTCTGGTTGTTTGGGTTCTTCTGGTGGGTAATACACAGTTGGAGACATGTGTGCACCAGATTCTTCATAATAGGCTTGAACAGGCACTAAGGCTTGTTCTTCCTGATTCTCTAAGGTTGGTGCATATCTAATGCCCATTAGTCTTGCTCTTGGTAAAGGTGGTTGTTGTCCCAATACCGGTTGCGGTCTTTCTATCCCCATAGGTCCTGGTACATTCCCCGTTGGGTATCGAGGTACTGGATGTACCTGAGGTGGTGCTAATTGAGCAGGAGGCACATACTGACGCTCCCTTACATACCCTTTGTTGTAATAGCACTCCTCTGTTGGATGGTTTGTCCATTTTTGTTCAATAGCACACCATTTCAGTGGTTTTGGCAATGGTTTTTGGTATGGTACCATCCTTTTTAGAGCATCTTCTATCATTTGCTCTACATTTGGCATGGTTGTTGTTTGAACATTCTTTTTAGTGATAGTCTTGCTCGCTATGGAGGAAGAGCTACTGGATGCAAAATCTGTATCCGCTGACACCTCTCCATAAACCGTACAGTTATCCACTAAGTACAATGCTGCTCTAGTTACTTGCTCGAAACTTGTACAAGCTTTCAAGTGCAAGTCCTTCTTGAGAGTGTCGTTTCTCAATCCTTCAATAAAGAGAACAGATAGTCTGTCATCCTGTGGTCGTTCACGTACTGGAAATCTCTCAATGTATTGTTTGAAGTGAAGTGAAGCTTCCTTCACTTTTTCGTGTTCTCTCAGTTTAAAAGCATATATTTGTGAGACCGTATTGTGCTTAATCCCTCGTTTTGAGAATTCCTCAGCAAACTCTCTTAGCAAATGGTCAATGCCGTACCTTTTAGAGTAAGACCAAATCCCTCGTATTGTGTATGGAAATCTGTTATCTGCTCAGCTCTTAAGACTTGCTTAAAGAGTGACACATGTGCATACGGATCTCCTGAACCACCATACTTCTTTGGCATACACTTGGCTACTTGAGATGGTCTCATACGTTTATGGTCTGCTACCAATCTCATTGCTCCTGTGTCCCAGCTAAAGCTTTCTCTAGCATCATGGACTTCATCGGTTACCCTTGTCGGTTCCCCTGCCCTGAGTCTACTACTAGGAGGTAAATGTGATGGTTCCGCTTTGAACCTTGGACCTGGAGTGGTATATGTGGGGATTGGAACTGCACTACCTTGATTCGTATCCATTGACTCTCTGGAATGTAATGATTCCATTGGTCCGGGCTCCGAGTACTGAGGTTGACTGAAAGAGTCAGCAGCCTGAGTTCTTTGTCCTCCTGTCGTCATTGGGTTTTGCACTCCATTTGTTGGTGCTGGTCTTTGTGAGCTAGAAGTAACATAATACTGATGTAGTGGTCCCCCAAAGTATGTATATCCTTCTAATTTTTTCTTGCCCATTGTTGAGTATTGCCTCCCATACTTGTCGTAAGCGGCAATTTTCACTTCCGATCCCTCTGTGGAGGTAAAGACATAAAGTCTTTTTTGGTCTGTCAACTCTCCGGTGTAGGGTTATTCACATCTATAATAGAGATCTTGCTCCCCATTATTATATTTGTATAGCCCCACATAGATGTTATCAGTGTTGATCCTTGTAGTTTCATTCTCTCTTCTTAACCTCGCATTAGGGAAGTTCATTATTGGTGCTTTCTCCTCGAGTTCTTCATCTACTTTGGCTTTGGTGCCCATCAATCCCCACTTGTCCACAATGTTAGGGTTTAGGACTACCAAGTACATGGTACCTTCGTCATCTAGATATCTATCTCCGCTATAGCTCACAGGCACTAAGTCCTTGAACTCACTAGGTCTATCTTCTATCTTTACACAATAGCGGTCCATTCCATCTTTGTAGATCTTGGCACCTTGCTCATTGTCGTACTGATATTTTATGAACAATAGCTTCATTGTGGCGGAAGGGTTTGATGATCGTGCTGCCATATTTTCTCTGTTGTTCAGGTTCAAGTGTTCCAAGTGTTCGGTGAAAATCTCGTAAGATCTCTCCGAAGAAGTATCAGAAACACTTCCTTCAAAGATAGGCTCTAATGGTTGCACCCAACTTTGGTTTACACTTCCCTCGGTTAATATGACACTTGCTTGTTCCCCTTGTTTTGGTTGGTTATTCTGGAGATTCCTGCCCGATCTCAAATTCATCAATTCCCCTAAAGGATTTTAACTTTTCCGTCTCGGCAATTTGTTTTCCCAAGTTTTTGTGGTAAGAATTGATCCAAACTGATTAATACTTGGTCAATTGTTTAATCTTGTCAGTTGGACAACTTCTGTTTCATCAAGTGAGAATTTTGTTGCAGTTATGCTGAAAAAGACATTATACGCGTATGATGTCTTTTTTCACAGATTTGGACTATTTTGGTTATGCTCACTCTCAGTAGCCCCCTTATGCTCTGTCCACTCACAAAATTCAGTTTGAACTCTGTTTGAGCAAGTTATGGCTAATTTAGGCTTTTCTTGGCAATTTTCCGCTTTTGACTTGTTTTGGGTCAATTGTGATCCAAATGGGATGAAACTTGAAATATAACCTCTAGACAGCTATTACAATGGATCTGTGTTGGCAAAGTATCAAAATATTTCCAAAATTAGGTCAAAGACATCATACGTGTATGATGTCTTTTTCATCAATTTGGGTCAAGACTTGATATTTATGCTTTCTACAGTGTTTGTAACAATCTTGTCAGGTCAGATATAAAAAATAAGCAGTGGATGTGCTAAAAGACATTATACGCGTATGATGTCTTTTGTCCCAAATTTTGACTATTCTTGGTTTTAAGCCTTCTCCAATGTTTATAATTGAGTTTCAAGTGTTTTTGTCAGGTTTGAATGTAAAAACAAGATCTGAATCCAAAATTTCCTATTCTTTGCGTTTCTTGGACTCCGACTTGTCTTTTTGGGTTTCTTTGAGTGTTAATGCTCTTGTTTTAAGTTGAAATTAGGGTATAACCCCCCTTTTGAACACTCTGGTAAAGTCAAAATTTCTGTTTTGGTTTCTGTTTGGTCATTTAGACATCATACGTGTATGATGTCTAAAGTTGCAGATTTCCAGTTTTTTGGCACAGAATCCTTCCTAAAGCTTTCTCAAGTGCTCAGCAGCTCCCAGATACACAGAAAATTTCTCTGACTTTTGTTTATTTCAAGTTTCACTACTAACTCGACGGTTTAGTGATCTATCATGCAATCAACCATATCAAGAAAATACTCCAATGATTACTAGCTCCAGATCAAGATCAAATGAAGTCCTACCTAAGCTATTCCTAATCATAAAATGGGTTTGGTAATTGTGATTTTAAAGAGATCCACTGTCACTCACGGACTAGCAAATTCTTCTTCTATCAACAACTACTCAACACCAACAAAACAACAAACAAATCTAAGCTAAACTAAAAATATTGTCAACACGGAAGACCCAGGAATACCCCACTTCCTAGTATCTCTCGAGATCTTCGGAGTCCACCACTCCTAGATCTTTTCTAACTAAAGTATACAAAGTAGTTTATACGACTCACCTCGTAGGATTAGTCTAAGGTCACCTACTTAGGGCTCTCGTCCCCGGCAACGGCGCCAAATGTTAAGGCGGTTACGCTGCTAGCAGAAGCTAAATAGCGAGAACTCAACCAACAACAGAATTTGTCAGACGAGGACGGAGCTTGGCCCGCAGGCGCATGGAAACAACTAGGTGGGTGTCAAATCACCTACTCGACCTTCTAATGACAATCACTACTAAGGAAATCAAATCTAAGTTCTAAAATACGCAAGTGACTGAAATCCGTACTACGAACGAATGCTATACGAAACAGGATCTAGAATCATTGAATCGATCTCAAATTCAAGGGGAAGTCTATACACTAGGTAAGAACAACACCCTAAAGACTTGAACTGCAAAATCAACCTATAACCACTCCGTGCGGTAAACGCGTATGAAGACAGGCCGAAAAATACAGATGATCGAAACTTGACCCCGATGGTACTAATGTGTAGCTCTACTCGTTGTGGTTCTATAGATATGCTGCACGCTCCATTCCGACACACGAGTTGGAAGAAAACTCACACCGAAGTTCGTAGGAACTTACCACACATAGAAGCCGATAGCACGCACTCTTGGTATCTGTGCATAGCTCTCGCCATTGCTAACACAATGGCGGTGTCGCTTCTCCAATGGCGGCTCCGTAGCTCGCGTAGCAAGTAGATAAGACTCTCACTCTCTCTCTCTCTCTCTCTCTCTCTCTCTCTCTCTCTCTCTCTCTCTCTCTCTCTCTCTCTCTCAGACATAGTCACGGCGCTCCAAAAACTCACTTTGATTAAAAAATTGATCCCTTAGGTTACAAAAACTTTGGCTTATATACCTCAGCCTTGGAGGTGAGAACATCTCTAACTAATTACATCAAAAAGTGAAATTACTTCGTGATTACAAGCTGGAAACTCAATTGAGTCCCGTTACTTAATGAATGGCTCAAATCAAAATTAATGTCGGAAAGACATTTATTACAATCAATGGTTACAAAATGATGAGTGTGAGCAAAAATTTGGGTGTGATCCTCTGCTGGCTCAACACCCGCACACACGCTTCTCGTGCTCTCTCTCTCCACTCAGCCCGTGCAGGCGCCACATCACTCACACACACACACACACTCACATACACACATACATACACACACACACACACACACACACGCTCGCGCACACATCCTCTTTCTCACCCCATCTATCCCCGCCTCTGCGTTGCACCAGTTCACCGACAAACAAAAAAATAAAACTATATATTTACATATATAATATATTTCCCCCCTCCCCACGTTCCCACGTACGCTCGTGCACACACATATAAATACACACACACACACACACACACGATTATGCATATATATATATATATATATATATACTCATACACACACACCCATACATACACACACACGCATAAATACAAAAAAAAACGAAGGATTCGATGATTACGATGACATTGACAGAAGGAGAACGACCCAAATCACGCGACACCAACACCAAAACGAGCAAAGGTGCCGAAGGCATGCCCCAGTCAGCACCGAAAGGGGGTAGCTCAAACATTTCTCATGACAAAAAACCGACTCTAGCAGCACTAAAACCTCACACCTACCATCCGAACCATCGACAAAACCCATGTAAATACCCTAAAACCCCACTCTTCCCTAATAACCTAGCCATGGCTAGTGGATTGTAATAAAACTCCCCCCAACCCCACTCTTTCTCTCTCTATCTCTACCTTCTCCCTCTCTATCTCTCTTACTAGAGAGGCATCTAGGCCTTGTACTGCGACCAGAGGATATTTGCAATGACCAGTGGGTAAGGACCACCTCTCAAGCCTATATAAAGAGGCCTCCGCTTAGCACAAGAGACACAAGACAAGGGGGAGAGGAGACACCCAAGAGAGAACACCTAAGTGAAGGAGGGGCATACTCGCTCCATACACTCTACATTGTAAGCACCACTAAGCATGTAGTGCACCCATGCTTGAGAGCTAATGGCATCATGTCTGGTTGCGAGCTTTGGGCACTTAGCATTGGCAACATCATCATTCTCCCCATAATTCACCAAACCACGATCACTCTATGCACGTGAAGTAGTCACTACTCTCCCACCAAGCAACATGAGCACGCTTGGATTGAAGGTATCAACACCATGCTACCTTGGTCCGCTCTCAATGTTGGTGATTGAGGTCGTGGGTGGCTGCATCGTCTTGTTGTTCTCCCTCAACTAACCCTCCCGCTAACTCCAAACTCGTCGTGCACCATATGGCGCTCGTATCACATGTTGCATCCCAAATGCCAAGAGCCAGGTTTGTAGTCGTTAAGACCACCACTTGTAAGTATCTTCACTAATAAAAGGGGGTGTAATTTTGTCTCAATCTTTGGGGTCCATCCTCTATTCTGAATTCCCATAGGTACGGGATGTTTCTTCTCTTGTATATCACCCTACTCGTGCTCCATCATGTGCAATCTCTTCCGCCAGTCAATGTACCCTATTCCAAGCTTTTCACATATCTCTCTCTTGCACATACTAATGATTTGTGATGAGGCATTTCTCTACATGTGAATGATTGTTACACCACCATTTCGTGTTGACTACCTAGAGATCATTTCATGTTTGCTACCCTAGGTCATGTATGTTTGCGTCCTAGCCGCATTTATGCTAGGTGGTGCCCCTTCCTACCCATAGGATCACTCCTACCTCGAGATGATGGTTGGGGATGTTCAAGCTATGTGTGGTGTAGAGGCCACCCCATATGGCATGTCATTTCCGGCCATCAAAGGGTTTTGAGGATCTTCTAGCATAATCATGGTGTCACATTGTTGATAAGGGTTGCTATATAATATGAGTTACATTGCATAACAAGATGGAGAGGTTGTGACTGAAATAGTCTAGATTTCATGGCTTTTTCACTTAATGAATGGCTTATCTAACACTAGATTGTAAAACTTTTGGAATTTTTTACTCAAACTTAATGTAGAGGAGTTGATTTGTTTTGCTGAGTGCTTCTTTGTCGAAGCCAAGCAGTTGACAAACTCTTTAAAAGTATAGAACAAGGTATTTTTTAGGGATTTATCTAAAGCTGAAAACAGAAGTTATTATGTTTTGACGAATTGTTTTAAAAATGGAAATGTAAAAGAGATATACCACGTTTACTTGATTAGTTTAGGGAAGTTATCTAACTAGATAAAAGAATAACATAATTGCTATGTAAAATCTTGATGGAAAATAATTGAGAAGTAGGCACAAAATAAACTTTGAACCAATGGTGATATTAAATCGCTTGATGAGAAGGGGTGGTGGCCTTCTAATCAAAATGATACATATGTAAATAGATATTTAAGGAATATTAAAAATTGGGTTATATAAAAACCATACATATAATAGCTACCATAATTCAAAGGGATTATGGTTTTTTACAAGTCTTAATAAAGTTCTTACAAATTGAAATACATTTACACTTTGGACGTTTGTTTAAAGTAAAGGAGTTTTAAGTTGGACATAGACAACAATTGATATAGTCCGTTGACACCTATAAAACGCATTCAAGACTAACGTATTTGTTGTCTTGATTGAATGGATGCAGGTGAGTACTCTATCCTTTCTTAGAATTTTTTAGCTTGAAGCAAATGTCTATCCATGATTACACTTTCTCTTACTACTTGGGAAGTACTTCTTTAATGGGTTACTATCATTGTATACTAGAATGAGGCCTCATTCCCATATACCATGTACAAAGATAATTCTAAAATTGAGTTGTTTTTGTACTAATCTTTGTCCTTTCTCTAAATCCAGCTATTTTTTTAATGTTAAAGTTCATTTATGTCTTATTATTAAATAAAAACAGCTACACACACGTCCTATACATAAGGTTTTTTCTTTTTTTTGGGAAAACCCAGGACGTTGGCTTTGGAACCTGGTATGAATCTTAGTTCTAGGTTGGACCCACTGTCTGTAAATATTTTTTTGGTTGGCAGGTGTTAGGTGGTCCTACAAAGGCAAATGTTTTGGATACCTGCTCATGGCCATCATAGTCTCTGACTTTGCCGGTTTAAGGATTGCAGGCCCAACCTACAGAACTAACTGTATATTTTATTTTAAGATGAAAAACACTTTAAATTGATTGCTTGAATGAGAGTAAACCACAACCGAAGAAGGATATAAGGATTTTACAACAAATTTGGTTTTACCTAAAGGACCATTCTCCAAAAAAAGCCTTAGCTATTAGAACTAGACCTTTTCTAGCTCGACGGGCCAAATGTTGTGTTACATATTACCATAAATAATCCTTGACTTACTAATAATTTTGTTTATTGCATACCCTTTCCCTCTCGCAAGGCCTGGAACTACCTTTTGAGTCCCTCTCTATGTCTACCTCTCTTGTTCTAAGATGTATTGGCAGCATAGAGGCTTCTCAATTAATATATGATTCAGCTATCTATCAAATAAAAATCTATCTATCTTACACATGTTGTCTTTCAATGATTGGGTCAAGATTCTGGCTACCCTCGACAAGGACTTTAAAGATGGGGTTAATATGATTTTCCACTACATAGCTCAACTACATGTGCTTTCTATATAGTGTCAGCAAGAGCTGGCCTTATTTTCTTTGTTTGGGGCTGAATTATCTAACTTTCTAAAAAAAATTATGTGTCCTCAATCCTTCTTTTATTAGTACCCCTGTTGCTCCAACTGTTCCTCAAATCGGTGGTATCTTTTGCAAAGATAGTGCAGCACTTGAAGCTAACAATCTTTGCTCCCTTAGTGACTCTAATCCTTTTGAAATGGTACCCAAAGTGCCCAAGATTTTTACTTTCCTACCAGTTAGACAAATTGAAATTGACTCTTTTGTGTGGACCATCAGCTCTGGGTTCTACCTAACAAAGCATTTTTGGCACCAATTCTTAGTGAAACATGGGTCTATCTGGCTAATCTTCCTACCTCCACATTTGAGGATTGTAGACTTATAATTTTGAAAGGAGGACGGTTCTTAGACAAAGGAGAACTCATTAAAGCCCCCTTCAACCTTAAACTTATTGACCATCTCAAATGCTCTTCCAATACATGTGTATACATTCTGACAAAAGGGAACACGGAGTTTGCTAAAAGTAATCCTAACTTCTACCCGAAATCTATTTGGAATGTTTTTTGACCATATGTTAAATGTGCTTGCAAATTTCTTGACCCTAAAACATCGTGCGAATCCAACATTATGTGGTTTGACCATGCTATTGTTGGGAACTTCCCATGGTGGATGTCGCCTTTGAGGTGCCATGGCTAGGAGAAGGTGCAACAGAAAACGAGAAAAATAGAGAGAGAGAGAGAGAGAGAGAGAGAGAGAGAGAGAGAGAGAGAGATATTTGGCACAGCAGAACGAGAGAATAAAAAATTGCACGCTTTTCTTTTCTTTTGTTACTTACAATGTATATAAATCCAAAAGAGGCCATGCAAACTTGACTTGCAACTGACTCTTACACTTGCATGCTATAAGGCTGGAACCCATGAGCCAGACACTGGACAAGTGGGCTTGCATACCCAACAATCCCCCCCCTCAAGCCCAAAATACTACAATGGACTCTAGACATACCATGGCAGAGTTCAATAACCTGAAACCATGAGTAGAAACCCCCCCCCCCCCCCCCCCCCCCCCCCCCCCCTTGACTATAGCATAGGTGTGTGTGTGTGTGTGTGTACTTCCCTCAAACAACCATCAGAGTTAGACATACCAGAACCTGACCAAACAACAAAGGGTGGTCTTACCATTATATTTTTATGGCAGTCTCTATAACCCGTACAGTTTTGACATGATGACAACTGACAAGCATGACAACAATTGACAACAAGGCTTCGACTAAAACTTTATGATGGTTTTGACAATAGACAAAAGCTAACAAAACTATGACACTAAACTAGCAAAAATAGTTGGTGAAAAACTTGTACTGTAGTCTCGAAGGAGATTCTTTTTTGTTCTGGCAATTGTCGATGTGTTCGAACATGTCGTAAAGCTTGCTTGGCACTTGGAATATTCCGATGCACCACATGTATTGCAACTGCAGGCTATTACCTTCTTGATCTTCAATACCAAATAGATCTTCATTGATTATAGTCCCAAGAACCTGCCTTGATTTGACACTCACTCGCACATGATGCATGTCATACACCTTTTCTTGGGATGACCGAATGGTTATACCATTGGACATGTTGCTGAGCAAAAATCTTGAGAAGAGCGTCTTTGTAGCACACCGTGGATATGTTAAATGCTAGCAAAAAAACGTGCAAGGCCACCAAAACCAATTGCATGCAAAACTGCCAATTTTTGCAACTTTTATGTTCTCAATTACCTTACCTAAAATTGCATACGTGTTTATTGCTCACGCCACCAAAACAGGGGAGCTGTAGTCTTGCATTTCGATATGGAATGATTTGTCGGTCACCGTCTGAAACTTGCTTATATACCAGGAGCACCAAGTAGAGGATGTGAATAAGTTGGTGTGAATAGCCGCTTGGGTAAGACCTTGAGAGTAAATTAGGTGGTCACGGGCAGGCAGTGTGAACACACGACAAAAAAAATGATGACAAGCTCTGCAACAATAGCGCCAATAACCAGGAAGCTTACATCGAGCGATGGCGCGTGTTTTAGCAGAGGGTAATGTGTCGAAAAATCCTCAGACAGCCAGGGCGACCTCGTTCATGCAAAGTCTGCGCGATTGCATGCAGGTTGTCCACCTCATGTGCCTCTGCATAAGCGGATGTACCCATGTTGCTGTGTCGAGATCTGAGTTGAGCCAAAGCTGTGATACCATGTGTTGGGAACTGCCTATGGTGGATGACGCCTTTGGGGTGCCATGGCTAGGAGAAGATGCATCAAAAAACGAGAAAGAGAGAGAGAGAGAGAGAGAGAGCTTCGACACAACAGAACGAGAGAACAAAAAATTGCACGCTATTCTTTTCTTGTGTTACTTATAATGTATATAAATCCAAAAGAGGCCATGCAAACTTGACTTGCAACTGACTCTTACACCTGCATGCTATAAGGCTCTCACCCACAAGCCAGACACCGGACAAGTGGGCTTGCATACCCAACAACTATTTGGTTTCTCCTCAACCATCTAGACTAGCTCTTCCCTTATCTGTTCATGGCTAGGTGGCCAAGCTGAACAATTAGTGATTGCTCAAATTTCTTTCAATATTTTTCATGGTCTTATGCTGGATATTCTTAAAGAACTAAAATCTGATGAACTTGGGATGTATTTGACTATGTATGCAAACTACAAAGGTGTTAAGATTATCACCAATTTTCTCAAGCCATGTACTGAGGACGATGAATCCCCCTCACTAAAAAGGCCTAACTCTCTAGCCACCCCCAATTCATTCGCGTCATTTTTGACACCTAGCTTGTCCTCTAATTTTAGTAGAGGAAAATCTCATAGCTTTACTAGGGGAAGAGGAAGAAACACCCCTATCCGGCATCTTCTTGACTTATGATCACCTATGATGTATAGGTTGTTATTGGCCGTTGTGGAAGTATGTATCTTACCAAAAAGACTTCTTGCAAAGAGTATATTTATGAACAATTTTCTTTTTCAAAGTGAACTTCTAGATTGGATACACCCAAAGACACTTTTTTGTGAGTGTTTTGACTTACTTTTTGGAAATCATGAAATACTTGATAATGTACTGATTGGTTGGAAGTATTAACAACCTATTAAGAATCTGGTTTACTATAATTAGTTTTTATGACACAACATCGTTCTTGAGTGTGCTTGTGATAAATATATCCCTTTTTGTAAATATTTTGATACTTATGGCAAACATGTATGTACTTGTAGTCTTGGTCTGGTTAGGAATACCACAGTTCGAAAAATCTTAGCTAAAGGACTTAACCACATATCCACTTTTCCTAGAAACCCATATCTTGCTCTATCAATTTTACTTAGCTATCTAACTGACCTTGTTACTACTCTCCAGCTGGAGAAGACAATCCTACTGGACTTAGCAGATTTGGTTGAAAAAAAACATTTTTCAAAAAATCTTGCTCTTACCATATAAATGGTTATCTACTGAAAGCACATGGATCACACCAAACTGGCTATTGAATTTCAAAAGCTTGCACATGACTAGTTTATAGTAGGGTTGGATAAAAGTTCGAACTGTCCATTCTTTTATGAAAAAATTTAGCTGGGAAAATAGCCTACACTCGGGTTTTTGTATGAGGTCACTAATACAATTTCAAAACATCTAGATACATTAGGCTATTTTTCTCAAGATACCAAACTTCTAGTACTTTCTTCCACCTATAAACTACACAAGCATAAATTCATCTGGATATCTGATGCCTCAAATGGTATTTTTACTAACATTACCAAGGATATCACTCTTTTCCTTGGCTTAGTACTTTCAAAGTTTGAATTTCTGTGCGCCTCTAAAAAAAATCTACTCTAACTTTCTCTAGATACACTATAATCCTTTTTGGCTGATAAAACACTTCACAGAAGCTACTCTTAACCTCCCTAAACAGATTTTCCATCTCATCACAGCTGATATTACTCAATGCTATGAGAACATACCCCTGGAAGGAGAATTAGGATTGAAAGATGTTCTATTACAAATGATTAAGCTTGCCTTTAAACATGCTAGATTGAATGGTTTCTTCTACATGTCTCTCTCCAAAAAACCTAGATTAATCAAGAAAAAACAGTATTCTCATCCATTACACTTCGATGAGGATAAACTATTTAAAAATATATCTTGGGTCCTTGATAATTGTACTATTCTTTTTGGAGGACAGTGCTTTAACCAAAGCCTAGGCATTCCCATGGGTTTTTCATGCTCACCTCTTATGTGTAATTTGTACTTGGCCTTCTTTGAATACATTTGGTTCCTCAAAATCGTGGGTGACAAACACACCTATCATAAACTTTCACTATTTAAACACACTTATAGATATATGGATGACATATTAAGCCTCACCAATAAAACATGCTCGAAAGAAATCGGTCATATTTACCCTAGTTGCCTAAAAATAGAACCAACATATGGACAAGGGTTTAAAACATCAACCGGCTTCTTTTCTACTTTGGTACAATTCCTTAACTTTACAATTAAACTCCATAACCCTTGTGTGGGAGGTGATGACCAACGGTTTACTTGGAAGAGGGACCTTTTAGATATCCCACCCATTGAATTCATAAAACAGAATAGTAATCGACCAAATAAAGCTTCTCTTAGTACCTGCATCGGCCTCCTATACTTGATGATGCATTCCTCCTCTAATTGCTTCTTGGCATGTGAAGATATCAAGATACTTATCCACAAGTTTTTCCTTAATGGATTCAAGAGAAGCAACATAATTAACAAAATCATAAAAATATTTCTCATAATGATTGGCTTGGCCTACATTTTAACCATACTAACCTCATTTCTCTATTTAGGTAGTAGGTCCATTCACAATGGGCCCACTATCGACCCATTGTGTATGGTGCCTGGGACAAGGCGAGTACACACACACACACACACACTTAAGTAATCTTATAGCTAGTATTTAGTCTCGGTAAAAAAAAACCCGACTCTTTTTAATAGGTTTAGGACTCCTTTACCACAAACCCTCAAAAAATACATAAATAAAAAATGGTCCCCCCCCCCCCCCCCCCTTCCTCCTACATGGGAGTGGACCCTTAAAGCATAATTTGGACAAATGCCTTTCAAAGGCGCATTGAAAGTAAAACAATACCCCGTAATACACTGATGGAGAACATTGAGTATTGTAGTAAATGATCTTGAGTCTATCAAGGTGTTCACGCATGTCAATTAAAATGTATAACACACATGGGAGCTCTATACACACACATGCTGCATAATGATGCTCTTCACCTCCTCTCTCCCACTCATTCCCTGTATGGGTCCAAGGCGGATGTTCCTGGAAGACATATTGAGATGTTCAGGCCTGTTGCATACAGTGTAGAACACACATAGAAGCTCTGTCCACCCGCATGCTACAGAATGATGTTCTTCATCTCCTCTCGGGTCCTCTATGCGGCCAAGGCAGCTGCTGCATGAAGCCCTACACTTTGGGAATATAGCCAATTGCAATACTGTTGGTCTACATCACCCTCAAACCTCTATATAAAGATGAGGTTGGCCTTGAGCCCCTCACTTAGTCTCTTTGCGTGGTGTTTGAGTTGGTATAAAGAGAGATTGAGTGTTTGTTTTGGAAGCTTGCCTACTGTCTATCCATGGAGCTTGTGGCAAAAGAGGGCTCTTCTAAGGTCCGCACTCTATAGTTAAAAAAATAAAATATAAAAATTAATGGTTTTACTGCACCACGCATTCTAGTTTTCATATGATGTACAGAAAAGTGGTTTTGCTTGGTATTTAGCAACCATGTATTAAAAACATGTTCGTTTTATCTCTTGTTTTTTAACGCAGGTGATATTTTCACATAAATTGATTGAAATTTTTTGTTAAGCATAAAGGATACTTAGTGGAGAAGAAGGGGTTTTATGGATTTATGATGGGCCGTTTTCACATACCAGGCATATTGTATGATTGCACTGGTATAGGTTGCCATACACTAAGACAGGGACTAGCATGTCTAAATTTTTTCTACCATCTCTTTTGGTTTGGGGCGACTGGCATTAGATAGTACCTGTTTACATCATGTACATGCATGGCAACATGCACATGGCCTTGGTTTTGTACTCAATATCTCGCATACTGACTCAAAATGATTAGGATTTTTTATGCGGGGTTAGATCGCTAATTCCAATATAAGGCAATAAACACCTAGGGTATGGCTACATATTTACTAGGAATGTTGTGATAATTGTTAAAAAAGAGGGACTGAATTGGACAAACTTATGATTTCATTCTAATGATGGGTTTTGAGGAGCTTCTAGGATAGTCATGGTGTCACATTGATGATAAGGTGTGCTATATAATATGAGTTACATTGCATAACAAGATGGAGATGTTGTAACTAAAATAGTCTGGATTTTATGGCTTTTTTCACTTAAGGAATGGCTTATCTACACTAGCTTGTACAAATTTTGGATTTTTTTACTCAAACTTAATGTAGAGGAGTTGATTTGTTTTTCTGAGTGCTATTTGTCTAAGCCAAGCAACTCACAAACTGGTTAAAAGTATAGAACGAGGTTTTTTTGAGGGATTCATCTAAAGCTGAAAACAGAAGTTACTATGTTTTGACTAATGGTTTTAAAGATGGAAATGCAGAAGAGATATACTGTGTTTACTTGATTAATTTAGGAAAGTTATCTAACTAAATAAAAGAATAACATAATTGCTATGTAAAATCTTGATGGAAAATAAATGAGGAGTAGGCACAAAAATAAACTTTGAACCAATGGTGGTGTTAAGTCACTTTATCAGAAGGGGTGATGGCGTTCTGATGAAAATGATACATATGTAAATGACCATGTAAGGAATATTAAAATATGGGCTATATAAAAACCATACATATAATTGCTACCATAAATCAAAGAGGTTATGGTTTTTTTACAAGTCTTAATAAAGTTTTTACAAATTGAAATACATTTACACTTTGGACGTTTGTTTAAAGTAAAAAAGTTGT
Organism: Adiantum capillus-veneris; assembly: GCF_014529385.1. Taxonomy (NCBI): domain Eukaryota; kingdom Viridiplantae; phylum Streptophyta; class Polypodiopsida; order Polypodiales; family Pteridaceae; genus Adiantum; species Adiantum capillus-veneris. The sequence goes on along the minus strand of NC_140959.1, from coordinate 50,088,549 downwards.
AAGCTGGACATGGATAACAAGTGATATAGTCCGTTGACACCTATAAAATGCATTCAAGACTAACGTGTATGCTGTCTTGATTGAATGGATGCAGGTGAGGACTCTATCCTTTCTTGGTTTTTTTTAGCTTGAAGTAAGTGTCTATCCAAGATTAGATTTGCTCTTACTACTTGGGAATTACTTCTTTAATGGGTTACTATCATTGTATACTAAATTGAGGCCTCATTCTTATATACCATGTACAAAGATAATTCTAAAACTGAGTTGTTTCTGTACTAATGTTTTCCCTTTCTCTAAAGCCCGCTGTCTTTTGAATGTTAAAGTTCATTTATGTCTTATTATTTTAATAAAAAAGCTACACACACATAGCCATTGGCCAATTGCACTGCTTCTGTAACATTTAATGTCTAGTAACTTGTGTGTAGCGGAAAATAACATAGACATAGTCATTTCATTAGAATAAATTCCTAATGAGCATAGCAAGAGTGCTTGGATGGAGAGAGCAACAAAAACATAACACCTAGTTAGATAGGCATGAACAATACTTCAAAAAGAGAGAGAAATTAAGCTATTGACAACAATTGAGGACTGGATTTATATGGAGCCAGTCCCCCCTCCAAAAGGCTTTGTATAATAGGTTTCACCCATCAAGGGGGACATTTTACAATACAATACTTTGTGTTCCTTCAATAACTTGCTGGTGCAATGAAGATGGAAGCTTCAAGCACCAAGCTCACACTTATAAAACACAACATCAATTCCCTCACGGTCTCAGACCCAAGACCTCACATACCTTCGAAGATGGTGAGAGCTAGCGGGGTATGAAGTAGATTGAGAGGAAGAAGGAATGTTCTTATGAGAAAGAAGTATATCTCCTCACATAATCACTCATAATAACTTAGCATAGCTTAGTAATTAGCATGGTAGAGGAGATGAGCATGCATTGGAGCTTGGCTCCTGGTTGGATTTGCATCACAAAGCCAAGAGTTGTTGGTGTAGGCCTCCCTTCTCACAAACTTGAGGTAGATGATGAGCTTTCCATTAAAGCTTGAGAAGGAGAGAGAGTCTTCTTTACTTCACACATGAGCTTGTGTGAGTGTGTGTGTGTGATAATGCCTTGCCAAAATCATCCCCCTTTCTCTCTTGGTCGACCCCTCTTGTGATATCCTTGTGACATGTGTCCCCCTTTCCCCTTTTCTGAGAGCTTTAGGAATTAAATAATGCAATTAAACTCCCATTGGACCTCTTAGTCTTCTGGCCAATAGGAATCAAGAAAGCCATTGGGCTGCTAAATGCTCATTGGACCCCTTGGGAGACTGTCCAAGAGTCTTCTAAAGAGCTTAATTTCTATTGGTTATTTTATCAAGTGTTTTTAAATGAACTAAACTAGGTTTATTCTAGCCTTATTCTCATTGGTCCACCTCTATGGCCATCCAATAGGATTTGAATGCACCTTGGGGGCAACTAGGCTAGGGAGCTGACATGTGTCCCCTATTCCCTTTGTGTAAGGGGAGCTTGCTAGAGTGTGTGTGTGTGTGTGTGTTTCTCTCTCATCCCCTACAAGAAAGTCTCGCCCCCTCCTATCGAGTCTTACCACACACCGAGCGAGTTTTTCCGAGCAAAGACAAACCCGAGCAAGTGTTTGTATGCAATATAGTAAATTTTATCATCAACAAAATATTTATTTTTTGCTATATATGGATGCACTACAACAAAAATATTTTTTTGCTATATATGGATGCACTACACAAAAGATCTGCAATTTCTCAGTACTACTCTGGAGCTTGTGAGCCTTGATGTAGCCCCATAATCTTTTGAGGGCATCAAGGCTCTAGTCTCCGAGGTTTGCAAGATGGGAGCCAAAGACCCTATAGAGGATCTGAGCGCCACCTCTGGGCTCGGGCTTGGGGTCAGGCTACCAGGAGTGGTTTTGAGTTCGGCCTTGGGCACTTTCTTGCTCATCTATTCATCAACTCATGCAAAACGCAGAGCAGTCACACACTAGACCAGGGGCAAGATCCCAGTCGCGATGGCAAGATGAAGGATCGCGATCGATGACAAGAAGATGGATTGGGATTGGCTAGGGTTGATTGGCTGGGGTTGAGCGATCGAAGCTGGCTCTTGCACGTGCAATACCCCATACTATAGCAACAAGGCTGCATGATACTACTGAGCATTGGACAGACTGTACTGAAAAGCACCTACATGGACCGTAAGAGAGAGGTAGAGGTGATGGTGAGTCAACTTTACACAGCTTTTCGGCGAGAGAGGAAATGCTGACGAGATGGGATGGCTGCAATAGCACACACATTGAAACCCTCACTTCTCCCCTCCCTCTCTCTCTCTCTCTCTCTCTCTAAAAAATAATGCACAAAATTTCTCCTCTTCAAGTATCATTCTCCTCACATACCATTCAGAAAACTACTAGATCAAGTACTAAAATAAGTCTCACAAAAAGACCAACTAAAACCGCTCAAAATGAGCGGACTACACAAAAAAGTGACCCTCTTAACCAGACCCACTTCTCCAAAGTCACTATATTGAAGCTCTATTAGCTCGCAAGAGGTTCATTCAAAGATAAGCTTGACAGGTCGATTACATTACTTGGCCCAATACCAGCTCGGACCATTTGTAGTACCTCCATCGCCTCTGCCACTTTGGCTTTTAGCGCCTCTAAAGATTCAATTAAATGTAAAACTTCTGGCTGATCCATCTCCAGTAACATGCCCTTAACTTTTCCTGCTTGACCATGTTCAAATTGATCTACAAGTGGATACAGTTGCTCGCCCAACATCAATCTCTGTTGTTCAGGAGGAGCCGATGCTAGCCTAAGGCTCATGCCAAAGCAGGAATCTCCTTTCTCTCTCTTTCTCTCTCTCTCTCTCTCTTTTGAGGACAAACAAAGTATCTTTATCTTCATTGACACAATGATTCTCCATCCCATGGTTCAAAAGAAGGAAATGCATGCATCGAAAAATAGCAGTTGGCTCATCTCATGAGATTAACAAAATTTTCGTGATGATGTCCCCTGGCCATTCCCAGGAAGCTAATCAATAAGGTACAAATCGTGCAGGACTTTCACATATCTTCTCAAATCTTAAGACCTTGGCTTCTCCTTCTTTTCCTTGAAAAGGGCAAGGAGAGACACTCCTGATACCTTCACAACCTTGAACCGCACTCCAAGAATATCACCAACAGCATGTCCCTTACGAACGAACCCAACAATCAACACTTCATCGTTTTCTTCAATGTAGTTCAGGCAACCATCATTTGGAACAAAGGCCGCAATCTTCTTTTTATTCTTGATAAGTTGTACCCTGGCACATTTTCGAATGGCAGAGCTGGGCTTCTTTTCTTCAATACCAATCTTCTCAAGAACGATGCCCTTGGCGTGGGAGGAGCCTGCGAAGGGCTTCTTCACTTGTTTCCAAGATTTCTTTTTTTATATGCCTTGTCTGCCCAGTTTGCGACCAGCTCCCATACCACGTGTTTTTCCCATGGTGGCTGTTGTTGTTATGCATGCGACTGCTGTTAGTGCCCAGGAGCTCGCTCTCTCTCTCTCTCTCTCTCTCTCTCTCTCTCTCTCTCTCTCTCTCTCTCTCTCTCTCTCTCTCTCTCTCTCTCTCTCTCTCTCTCTCTCTCTCTCTCTCTCTCTCTCTCTCTCTCCCCCCTGCTGCCCTTTCCCCCCTCCTCGTGCGACACCTTCTGGTTGTGCTTACTCTCCTCTCGTAATTTCAATTGATTTCCTTTATTTTTCGATTAAACTTTAGCTGGTAGCACATACTCTCTCAGTTTTTTGAAATTGTAGAAATTGTAGTTTTAGATAAAAATATAAAGAGATTCAACCTAGGGTGGAACGTTGGAAGAAAGAATTGGTCTCAGTTTTCATGAGTAAATTTGACCAGTAGAAGAAAGTGAAAAGAAGACGGTAGGAGGGCCTCGCTTACAATGGACGTTGCTTATGCAGGATCTTGAGTCGGCAGAGAAGGTGGCGAGGCATTTTGAGGCTGCGTGTAGAAGGCGAGATCTTGATTGAGTGGCTGACAGAAACAACGATTAACATATTTCCTTTGGCATGTGTGCGTGCACACGCATTAATGGGTATACACATACGCGCGCGCGCACACACACACACACACACACACACATAGAGAGAGAGAGAGAGAGAGAGAGAGAGAGAGAGAGAGAGAGAGAGAGAGAGAGAGAGAGAGAGAGAGAGAGAGAGAGAGAGAGAGAGAGAGAGAGAGAGAGAGATGATCAAAAGCTATCTGCGCCAATCAAATGCATGCCAGTTCTGGTGTTTTTGTGAAAGCAACAAACGATTTTGATCATTTTTGCAAATCGTTGTTGCTGCAAACCAAGCCGCAAGGTGGCAATGGGGGAGAGTGTAGAGGGGATGGGGAAGAGGTACAACAAGCTGAGGGCAGAGGCGATGAAGGAGAGGGGCAATAGGGTGAGGCGGTGAGGGTGATAGTCCAAAGCAAGAGGAGAGCGTGGGGTTCGGAGGAAAGATTCTTTAGAATATGAACGAGTAGAGGGTATTCAATCATTTTTGAAAAGAAAATGAACGAAATGAGATGTACAACACGATTCCTCTCTCTCTCTCTCTCTCTCTCTCTCTCTCTCCCCCCCCGCGCCATGCAGATTTGCCAAACGTCTGTGAGTTGCATGGAAGATATGCATGCAAACTTGACCTCTCTCCCTCTCCCTCTCTCTCTCTCTCTCTCTCTCTCTCTCTCTCTCTCTAGCCAGCACGTTTTCTGTTGCTCCTTGGCAAGCCAGGCTCTTTTGCACCCGTCCAATAATGAGGTTCACATGTTGTGCGCAGTCTCTTCAGGAGAGGATGCTACGGTTAGAGAGGCCTTGTGTATACTTATGGGTTCTTTTCAACAATAGCTGTGGATTCTTTAAGCAGGTGCTGGCCCTTTGCATTTTTTGGCCTGTCTCCATATGCATCACCTACGCGTTCACCTTTAAGTAGGTGCTGGCCTATGGTCTTGCTTTCATGTGACGCGAACGGGTAGTCCAGTGAGAGGAAAGCATGTCTTGTGTGAGGGAAGGCTTGCTGCATGAGGGGAATCATGGCCTGCTACATCAGGGAAAGCTTGTGTGAGATAATTTGCATGAGATCAGAATTCCTAACGCGGTTTTCATAGAGCAGTAGCTGCAGCGAGAGTAAAAGGAGGATATACAGCTAGATAGTGAAGCTTGTGGTTTAATCCTTTGATTGGGGGGCTGAAATTGGAGACAAATATCAACATCCATTATAATGGTTCCAAGTGTTCTAGCCCATCAAACAAAACACTCTACCCAAACCTTGTTCAAAGGGTTTTGTCGGTCAAAAATTTCTGGTTGATTTACCATAAAAAATAGGTGCAATCTTCAATTAATTTTTTTGTTGTTGTGCTTGAAGTCACCTAAGAAATCATGTTTGGTTTTTGTTTTGTATGTGTGCCTTGCCCTATCTCGCTCGTTTTATGGATTGCTCGGAGAATCTCGCTTGAGCTTTGAGATTCCTCCCTCCGATCTAGGGATATGTGAAGACTTTATGGTCTTCACATAAGCATCCAATTTTACCTAGAGTTTGACCATTGAACATTACCTTTGAATTTGGAACCTTAGCATTTTGGAACTCTTAATGGGCTGAACCTTAAGGTCTTTGAAGCCCACTTTTGCACATTGCTCTTTCTCAAATGGTCCCCCCTTTGGATCCCTATTTTCCCTCATTTGGATTCCTATTGTGACCGGTCTGCGAGCCTCTAACCAATATTCAAGCTTTTTCTCCCCCGGTACTTCCCCATATTAAATGATCAGTTTAACATGAGAAAATCATTCAGGAGAATTAGATATTAGTTATTATGACATTACCTCTCTCTTGAAATCATAGTCTTCCTCGACTATGGGGTAGAAAAGATAAAGCCTATTCATTAGTCCTTTTTCTAGCAGGTAGAGGATCCCTATTTGACCCTACGTTCCAAAATGGATGACTAATCCATCTCGCGCTTGAGATCCTAAGTTGTCTACACATTAGTCCTATCAATCTTCCATAGTAGAGTGACAAGCTCTACTTGGTGTTTGGAAGGCGTTGTCTCTGCAAACTTGATCCTAAGCATGCTTACTACTTAACATTTGTGCACAATAATGAAAAAAAGAGAGTCTAATAAGACAAAAGAACCATTGTTCATTTTAGACATTTTTACATTTGCTTACTCTAGGGAAGCGTTGTAAGCATTGACAAGGTTTAGGTTATCCTTTACTTGTATGCCTTGCATCCATCTAGCATCTTCAAAAGGATAGTTCTTAAACTTAATAAGATACCGTTGGATAATCTTACTGCCTCTCAATACCTTGTCTTCGTGTCGGAGAATGGACTCGGGCTGCAGCACCTCTTCTTGGTCCTCGATCTCTGGTGGGTCTTCAATAGTTGGTTCTTGAGGTGGCTCTCCTTTGTAATGCTTTAGTAGTCTCGCATGGAAAGCATTGTGTATGAGCCAATGACTAGGCAAATTGAGTTGATAGGCCATCTCATTGATTGTTCTAAGAATCTGGAAGGGACCATAGTACCTTTTTTCTAATTGTCCCATATGATTCTTGCCCGTTGTGTGCCTTAATCGAGCCTTGGGAAATTTAAGCAAGACCCAATCATATTCTTTAAAGGCTTGGGCTCTTCTGTGCTCATCAGCAGAAACCTTTTGCCTTTACTGTGAGATAGAGATAGCATCCTTAATCTTTTTGAAAGATTCTTGTAGGTCTCGGCTATACTCATCTGCAGCGAAGATCTTCCCGTGTACCTTAAGTAGCAGGGGACTTTTGAATCTTCCCTCAATTACCTCAAAAGGTGCTTTTCTTGTGGAGGTATGTACAGTATTATTGTGAGCATACTCCACTAAGGGTAAGTACGTCTCCCATTGGGACCTTTGATTTACTTCCGTTGCATAGGCTTTTAGTAGATCAAGAATTGCTAGGTTAGCTATTTCACTTTGGCCATCCGTTTGCAAGTGATAGGCCGAAGAGAAGTTTAGCCTTGTCCCTAAATTCTCAAAGAGACCTTCCAGAAATTACTGGTCATTCTAGGATCTCTATCTGACACTATGGACATTGGCAAGCCATGGTACTTGAAGATTTGTGATATGAAGAGGGTTGCCATTTGCTGGGCTTTTATCGTCTTTTTGACAGGTATAAAATGAGCTTGTTTGTTGAACATGTCTACTATCATCCATATTCTCGCATTCCCATGGATAGACTTAGGAAATCCATGGATATGCTCTCCCATGGTGAATTAGGAATTGGAAAAGGTTGAAGAAATCTAGGTTGCTTCTCTCTATCAAACTTCATCTTTTGGCATACCACACATTTAGAAACATACTCTTATGTGTTTTCTTTAATGGCATGCCAATAGAAATATGTTTCTATCCCTTTTAGGGTAGACTAAATCCCTCTATGCCCCGCATAAGGAGGAGCATGGGATTCATACATTACTTTGTCACATAGTGAGCTAGCAACGCATAGTCTATTGCCATAGAGAAGATAACCATCTTGTAAGGTAAATGGTTCCTCTTTCTTCCCTAGTGCAAGGGCTGAAATCACATCTCTAAAATCAAGATCAATAGCGTACTCATCTATCATAGAAGATAGATCATTGTGAGTTGCTATGGAAACCGCATTCACTCTTGGTCGTCTTGAGAGTGCATCGGCTACTTGATTATGCTTGCCAGCAATGTGAGCAATATGAAAATGAAATTGTCAAAGAAAATTTTCCCACCTCATTTGTTTGTTGAAGAGCTTGGTCTCCGTCATGAATTACTTAAGACTTTGGTGATCCGTCCCCGCAGAATGAAAGGAGTCCCCAATAAATAGTGCTTCCACGAGTCTAAGGCATGCAGAACTGCGAGGAGTTCCTTTTCATATATGCCTAGAGCTTTCTCAACATGGTCGAGCCTTCAAGTTTTGTAGGCTATGGTGTGCCCTTCTTGGAGAAAAATAGTTCCAAGGCAATCACCACAAGCGTCACATTGGACCTCAAATGGTTACTTCGTTAGCGTAGAAGCCAAAATCACAACTCTGCTCTCTCGTTAACCCATGTGTCGGCTTAGTTGGTAGAGCACTATCTTTTGGAGGTGGCCGAGCAAAGCCCTACAAGGAGGATGGCAAAGTGACGTTGCAGTGCAAAAGAAGAAGCCAGAGGGGATCGCCTATAGATTTTGGGAAGCGTGAAATAGAGATTAGGGGAGGAGGAGCCGTCGGTAGAAAGCCGTCGTCAACAGGAGTTGTAGCAAGAGCTAAAGAGGAGCAAAAAGCGGGAAGAGATGCCGTCGAAGTACAAGGAAAGAGCTGCCGTCGAAGTGAAGGGGCAGGTCTTTCAAGTAGGAGCGTCAACTGCAGCAGAGCGCGCACGGAAAAAATAAAAAGGAGCAAAAAAAAGAGCATCGGCAAGCAGCAGAGGAGGTCAAGGAGGAGAGGTGAGCAGCCCTTAGCTCGCGAACGCTTCTGTAATCGAAAGGCGGGGAGGGACAAGCAGCTAGATTCAGAGGGGCCGCTAGCCAGGGAGGATACCTACGAGCGGACGAGCGAGGCTGGTAGGCCTAGAAGGGAGGCTTGAGGCTGGCAAGGGAGAACAACAACGTGGGAGTTTGCTAATAGAAAGCGTGGTGTGTAGCAAAAGAGCAGAGCTTGTGAGCCTGCAAGGTGTTGAGCAATGAGGAGAGAAAAAAAGCTATCGTGCTTGGCATTGTCTTGGTTTATATGTCTGTGAAGCTCGCGAGGGATAAACGAGGGCGTCTCTTCAAATGGAATTACCTATGCATGCATCGTGAAGGATGCTGGTATGGGCACAAAAAAAGCTTTCTTGCTTGGCACTGTCTTGGTCGATATGTATGTGAAGTGAGGGCTCAACAAGTGCTTTTCTTCATATGGAATTACCTATGCATATGCATCTTGAAGGATGCTGATATGGGCACAAAAAAAGCTGTCGTGCTTGGCACTGTCTTGGTCGATATGTATGTGACGTGAGGGCTCAACAAGGGCTTTTCTTCATATGGAATTACCTATGCATATGCATCTTGAAGGATGTGGCTCTACGCAAGATGTTGAGATGCAATCACCTAGCACGCATCTTGAAGGCATGTGTCTCCACGCAAGATGCTGATATGGGCATAAAAATTCACAATTTATATTGTTAGTCAGAGGCTCTTGAAAAGAGATGTCATGCTTGGCACTATCTTGGTTGATATGTATGCGAAGTGAGGGCCTCTCTCGAGCTACAATCACCTACACATGCATCTTGAAGGCATGTGGCTCTATGCAAGATGCGTACTTCAAAATCTACAACAATGATGGTGAAGCTGCACCTGTGAAATTCTCTTCTTTGTTACCTACATCTTCTTCTAAAGATCTTCTAGCTGTTGGCAGACCCCTTGGAGCACCTCGATAGCTTCTTGCACGATGTTTTGAATTCAAGGAATCAAATTACAGTGTTAAGGCTGTAACTAGAGGTTGAGAGGTTCGTGAGGAATCCAAAGCCAGCAACAACTGATTTTGAATCCAATGTCCTCCTTATCGTGTTGCCCAACACTATGACGTGAAAGCCATGGCACTAGACAGCAGTGTTCCACCATCCCCATCGTGAATTCTTTTGGTGAAAACTCTAGAAAGTAGAGTTCTAAGTGATAAGCTAGACTTCCAGATTTGACGCAAACCCTGCATCATCGCCACCTGGGAAGCTTGCGTTTAGGCAAAGAGCAAGGGAGGGTTCCATTGACAACAATGATTTGATTGCTTCAAGAAGGATGGACCCGATCAGACGATCAGATCCATTGAAAAACGAATGGACAAATACAACAAATCCAGGGAACACATATTTAGCAATATTGGTAATGTTAGGAAAAGAGATGAGTGCCTTACTGATGCAACAAGTAGTGACAGATCTGAAAGAGATGAATGCAAGGAGTTAAAAGCAGCAAGCCAGTGGCAGTCTTTACGGATAGAGATAAGGATATGAAGAAACCTGTGGATTCCAACGCAAAAAATAGTTTTTGAACGAGCTGGAAATGCAGGTCTCAGTGTTGCAGGTCGCTGCGTCAAGTTATAGGACGACCCTTCGTGGGCTGGTTCCATCAATGCCCTGTGATGGTTGTTTTACGCTACGAGCTGACCCAATAAGGGGGTCACAAACTATGCACTGTCAACCAGGTTCAGAGAGCATGCAGAGCAGCGCATTAGCCTCTCTCTCTCTCTCATTTGTTTTGAGCTTCGGTGCCTAGAGTTGGCTGTGGTACCGATCCCTCTCGTTGAGGGTCGCGTTGGCATTGTTGATGGGAGAGTTGTCACGCAGCATGGTTGATTATTGTAGGGTTTAATAAGCAAGTTGTTGAGCAAGTTGTGAAGAAAGGCCTTTCCTTCACACTTGATGGGCATCCTTTCTGCAATGTCTCTTCGAGCACGTTGATTGCAGGATATGCCCAACATGGCTGTGGCAAGGACCAGATTCAACGCAAAGACCTCCCTTCCTAAGATGTTGACATGGTGAGAGAATTCATGATGAGAGCGCTAGTCAAGGGCTTTTTAGAAAGATGTCGTTCTTCGTAGCGAGGGCCTCTCTCTAAATGCAATCTCCTTTGCTTGCACCTTCAAGACCTCTCACCTTCTGCAAGATCTTCACATGGGGAAGAGAATTCACGATGAGACTCCTACATAGGGGATGTTGGAGAAACATGTGCTTGGCAATGCTTTGGTCGATATATGTATGTCAAATGTGGGGTCCTTATGAAAGCGCATAAAGTTCTTGATGAGCTTTCTGTCCAAAATGTCATCTCTTGGGCAAGATATGCCCAACATGGTTGTGGCAAGGAAGAATTAAGATATTTTCACCAAATGCGAAGGAAAGGTGTTTCTTCATGGCTAACCAGATATGTGCAACATGATGTGCCAAGGAAGCACTAAGATGTTTTTACTAGATGCAAAGGAAAGGCCTTTCTTCAAATGCGGTTACCTATCCAGTCAGGCATTGTGAGGGGGCTGTTGGAGAAACATGTTGTGCGTGGCAATGTGCTGGTTGATATGTACGCCAAATGTGGTGCCCTTATGAAAGCGCAAAAGATTTTCTTGATGGGTTTTTTATCTGAAATGTCATCTCTTGGGACATGTTGATTGTACGATATGCCTAACTTGGCTGTGGCAAGGATGATGTCCCCTAGAGTGAGTTGGTTGCAGGATATGCTTAACACTGTTTTGATCTATATGTATGCCAAATGTGGTGCCCTCATGAAACTACAAAAAGTTTTGGATAAGCTTTTACTACATATGTTCGCCTTTTGGAGCATGTTGATTGCTAGATACGAGCAACATGATTGTGGCAAGGCAGATCTCGGCTATTTTAACCACATGAAAAGTGAGGGTTTCTTACTAAACAAAGTCTCTTGGACGTGAGGATGCTTTGAAATGTTTTTCCTAGATGCAATACAACCTGGGCATGTTCTTGATGACCATTTACCCTAAAATGTTGCTTGTAGGACGCATTGAGTGATGGGAATGGTCTCTCTTGGAATGCCCTGGTTGTGGGATATGCACCACAGAGTAGGGCCAGAGAGTAGTTTGTTTCAGCTTCCTATCCAGAATGTGGACTCTTGAAAGGCAATGATTGCAAGATTTGTTCCACAAGAAAAATCTCTAGTATGTTTTCAGCAAATGTGAAGTGAGGGCCTCTCTCCAGATGGAATCACCTGGGCCTGAATCTTGAAGGCATGTGTCTCTACACAAGATGTTGATATGGGCACAAAAATGAACAATTATATTGTTAGTCAGAGACTTGATTGATATGTATACCAAATGTGGTGCGCTTGAGAAAGCACAAAAAGGGTTTGAGGAGGTTTTTGTCTAGAATGTCACCTCTTAGAATGCTATAATTACAGGATGTATGCAACAAGAGCAGGGCTTGAAAGCTCTAGGATGTTTCAGTAGATGCAAAGCAAGTGTTTCTCCAAATTCAATGACCTATACTCTCATCTTGAAGGCATGTGGCTCTACACAAGTTCTCAGGGAGATTCCTTTCCAGAGTGTGGACCCTTGGAATGCACTGACTGCAAGATTTTCCCCATAGGGCAGGGCCAGAAAACAAGGGCCTCTCTCTAGAACTAATTACCTACGCATGCTTGAAGGCATGTCGCTCTATGCAAGATGCCGAGTTTTTCAAACAGGAGGATTGATTATGTCGTTCAATATAGCTTGTGTGCTTTTTGATGATGCCACATCATCGTCCTCTGGTTCTGTTTTTACCCTATGGCTACCTCCACCCTATGTTAGTCTCCCAACTTGGGTCACATTTCTTCATCATGAATCTAGAAGTAACACACCCAACTTTGGTTGTTCCTCCATTGGAGGAAGTTTCAGCAACCTCGTAGATCTATCAGTTGTATCCACCTGTGGAATTGATCTTCAATGGCGAACCTGCAGGATTTGTGTCCCATGGTAATTATAGTCAACCCAAAGCTCATACAAAGCCACACCCAAAAGGAACCTTGGAAGTCTCTTCTAATGTAAATCAGGTTATTTTTTATTGCCCTGGAACATCAATATATTTGCAAGAGCCCCACCCACCTTGGAATTGTGCGGAAAATCACACAAAAAGGTCAATTTTCTCACATGCATTTTTTATTTGTTGATTTATCGACTCTAGATCGACATGTATTGTTGCGACTAAAATGATGCATGCTTCCCTTGCAGTTCCTTGCAAGGAGATGGAAGTGGCTGAGTGTCGTTTCTACTCCTTCTTGGCCTTGGTAATAGCTTGGATCAACCAAGGCTCCTTAATGAGCTTTAGGGTCAGTTTCAGAGCTATATAGATGAACATGACCACTCAGCTAGAGAAGCACTTCAGAAGTTCATATTACAAAACGGTCTGGCAGCAAATATCATATTGGCAAATTTTTTGATTTTCATGCATGCATCCTTTGGGAATCTTGCCCAAGCTAATTAATTTTTTGGAATTTTAACCTGCTGCTTCTACCTAGGATGCCATTATTTCGGCCCATGCCAGGCTCGGTGAAAAGGACCAAGCTATGCTCTTGATCATGAGCTGCTCAACTCGCCAATGGTCTTTATATGTAACAGTTCTTAGTGCATGCTCTTAATGCATGATCTGCTGTTGGAATCCCTTTAGAGACTGACATGTAGGTGCATGCTCATACTCTCACGAATGGTGAGTCAAATATTGTTGGCGGTACGTCATCGACATGTATCTGAAGGCCCGGAAGCTTGATATTGTCCAAGTGTTGTTTAAAAGATTTCCACTCAAAAGTGTTGTAGCATGGACTACACTAATCACAGGACACACATATCATGATCAAGCAGAGAAAGCACTTTATTGTGCAAAGAAAATGGAGTGGGAGAGTCTTCAACCGAACAAAGTCAACTTCACAGCGCTTCTCAAAGCATGCTCTAGCATTGCAATTGAAGAGCAGGGCAAATGGGTACATGAACAAGTTATTGAAAGGGCCTAGATATCGATCCATTTATTGGAAAGTGCGGCAACATGGAGGAGGCTCGTGAAATATTTGATAGACTACCTCACAAAGCTTAAGCCTGCATCATAGTGTTCATTATGACAATAGATAAATTCATGTTGAAACAAAATGGTACGTAAAATGTTATGAATTCTATACTCAATACTAACGACGTAGTGAAATGAATGCACTAAAAATTGCACTCTGTCGTGGGAATGGCATGTTCCCTTGTATTATAAAAATTGGGGAGAACTATGCAAACTCCCCCATGCAAGGAGACTTGCATGTTTTATTTTCCGAACATAAAAAAGGAACACCACTTAAAGGTAAATATATTTCAAATGATCCATATCTTCACTTTGTATAAATTCTAACCTTTCTTATGGTTCTTTCGCGAGGTATTGGCTCAAAATTGGGGCATCACGATCGTAATATACTAGAGACAGTACCAATTAAGAAACAAGAAAAGTTGCTTTGGTGAAAGGTATCAAGCTCTCTCTCTCTCTCTCTCTCTCTCTCTCTCTCTCTCTCTCTCTCTCTCTCTCTCTCTCTCTCTCTCTCTCTCTCTCTCTCCCCATTTTCTTCTCTAGAGATATTTACTCTTGTTGAATCTTCAAATGGCACAACCATACTTGCACAAATGACAAGAATGCACATAGTAGAGAGAGATTGAATCAAAGAATTAATATAATCTAAAAGCTAAAGACATATTTAAACATATTGTGGTGTACACGAGATGAAGACCAAACTAGGCTTGCCCCTTGCATCCGAGAGCAGCTCCTTATATTAACTTGAGAGGTAGTTACAAGTAGGTTCACACTCGGGCCGTCCGGCCACACACCACACCTCCCCCCTTAGGGAGAAAAAACATGGACATCTTTTTTAGTTTTTGGACTGGACTCGACATGACTAAAAGGACTGCATCAACTCCAACGCCTCATCTGGGGGGAGTGAGCTTACAACGGCTTCGGGGCTAAGGGACTGAGCTTGGGGGCTAGACTCGTCATCATGCCGATCATCATCAAGGCATGGAACTCGAACATCTCTCTTATGCAAACATTAGGTCGCTATCCTGATGTAATTGACAAGACGAGGAAGGATTGAGGCCCGGGGACGATATTTTTGTGACATACATTCATTTCCATAAGGGGTTTGGTGGGCTTGACTTGATGCTTAATTGAATGGGGAAAAAAAACTCGGCTAGAAAGAGTGAGAAATTGAAAAAGAAAACTAGAACTTTGCAATAAAAACCAATTAACTGAAAGTGAGAAGGGAGAAAAATTGTTGTGATATGCATCTCTTGAGTTCTCTCGTTGACAAGAAGCACCTCTGTAGTGATGCTACAGCTGGCTTAATGACAAACTCCTTCAAATCAATAGCAATCTTATCATTTGTAACTGTCTCATCATGCTGGGTTGAAATAAGCACACTGTGCACTCGAAGAGGGATCATAGCGCCACCTTCATTCTTGTACTCCATAGTGACCTGAGTCTTACCATCAGGGCGAAGCCAAGAACAGGTTCCATTCTTTCTAACCTCAGTGGGTTTAGCCACAAGCTTGGTTGCCAACACGTGACTGAGGGGCATAAACTCTTCTGTCTCATCTGTAGCATAACCAACCCTGTGCCCTTGATCACCAGCACCAATCTCTTCTGGCTTCTTTGTGAAGCGACCATGGACCCCCTGGGCAATATCACGACTCTGTTGCTCAATGTAAACAAACACCTTGCAGTGGTCAGTATCCAAGCCCACATCCTCAGACACAAATCCAATCTCTCTGCAAGTGTCCCGCACTATATTCCCATAATCAATGACAGCTTTGGTTGTGATTTCACCAAAAATCATAACCATGTTGGTCTTAGTGCAAGTTTCGCACGCCACCTTGCTCTCCGGGTCTTGTTCCAGACAAGCATCCAAAACTGCATCAGAGACCTGGTCACAAAGCTTGTCAGGGTGGCCTTCATTGACAGATTCGGAGGTGAAAAGGAAAGTCGTCTTTGACTGCGACGCCTGCCCAGCTGGAATGATGCAGTCCATCGTTACTAATTGGCAGAAGCTGGCCATTGGTGTCGTTGTCGTTGCCGGGGCTATCATCGTCATCCCTACAGTATCTTAACCACCAACTACGTGGTGCTCATAGACAGGCGTTGGGTGGGGGACACTGCTCTCTCTCTCTCTCTCTCTCTCTCTCTCTCTCTCTCTCTCTCTCTCTCTCTCTCTCTCTCTCTCTCTCTCTCTCTCTCTCTGCACCATCACTTTCTTCATAAGAGGAAGAGGATGAAGAAGATGGAGAAGAGGGTAACCTCTTTCTTGCCTTTTTCTTCTCTTGTTTTCTGTCATCCCTCTTTGAATTATGGTGTGGAGAAGTGTGCGATAGTCTTCTCCATTTAGGAGGTGATGGAGAGCGTTTTTCCTGCCGTCTTCGTGGATCCATCTACGCCGAGGTGGCAGGAGACTCACTTATTCTTGTTCTTTTGGTGGGGGCTCTTGAGTTCTCCTTTGGGAAGGAGATGCGTCATCAAGAAGTAAATTTTTGAGCCCTTTGTATGGATCCTCTTCTTCTTTCTGAATCAGAGAGAGGCCTCTTTTGGAAGTCTCACAAGGAGTCTTCCTAGGTATACTCTCGTCATGGTGGAGAGTTTGGAGAATCCCATGAGCACGTAGCTGCCGTTGCACTTCACTTTGGAGGTATGGATTTCCCATGGCTTGTTGAAGACTAGAAACAAGGTAGTTAACAAGCATAAGGGCATCATTAGTAGCCTGCTCATTAGAAGAATCAAAACTATCAACATTAATTTCACTCTCTTTACTATTGTCAGCCATTCTAACAGCTTTTTAGGTGTAATATTGTTAGGTGTACTTTGTCACTTCAAGCCCTAGTTGTTGCTCCTCTTTACCACTTTACAAAACCACTCAAGCTACTGTACTCGTGGCTCGACTATCATTAATTGAAAGAAATAGAAGAGAGGTTCTTTCAACAGCAAAATAGTAATGGCTCCTGTCAAGATTATAAAAGCTAAATAAGCCGTAGGCAAGCCCCGAAGAACTCCACTATTAAGACCATAGCTCTTGACGGTGATGCCCCATTATCTGCATGAAGGCAAGTGCACTGCAAGGCTGAAAAATTCGTAATCTGCTTACTCAATTGCAATTAATAATAGCAACCATTTGTAGCTAGCTTGAGGACCTCCCTTCTTGAGCAAGAAAAGACAAACCTTGTGCTCTGATACCAATGTAGCATTTAATGACCTAGTAACTTGTGTGTAGTGGAAAATAGCATAGACATAGTGATCATTTCATTAGAATAGATCCCTAATGAGCATAACAAGAGTGCTTGGATGGAACGAGCAACAAAAAGAATAACACCTAGTTAGATAGGCGTGAATAATACTTCAAAAGAGAAAGAAATTAAGCTATTGACAATAGTTGAGGTCCGGATTTACATGGAGCCGGTCCCCCCTCCAAAATGCTTTGTATTATAGGTTTCCCCCATCAAGGGAGATATTTTACAATACAATTCTTTGTGTTCCTTCAATAACTTGTCGGTGCAATGAAGATGGAAGCTTGAAACACCATGCATACACTTATAAAACACAACATCAATTCCCTCACGGTCTCAGACCCAAGACCTCACACACCTTTGAAGATGGTCAGAGCTAGCGGGGTATGAGAGTAGATTGAGAGGAAGGAGTAGTCTTACGAGAAAGAAGTATATCTCCTCAAATAATCACTCATAATAGCTTAGCATAGCTTAGTAATTAGCATGGTAGAGGAGATGAGCATGCATTGAATCTTGGCTCTTGGTTGGATTTGCATCACAAAGCCAAGAGTTGTTGGTGTAGGCCTCCCTTCTCACAAGCTTGGAGTAGATAATGAGGTTTCCATTAAAGCTTCAGAAGGAGAGAGAGAGTCTTCTTGCTTCACACATGAAATTGTGTGAGTGTGTGTGTCATAATGCCTTGCCAAAATCAGCCCCCTCTCTTTCTTGGTTGACCCCTCATGCCTCATGCTTTTTACTCATGCTGACACCCCGTTGGACCCTACAAAGCATAGCCAATGATAAATAAGAATCATAAGTGATAGCCTTGTGACATGTGTCTCCCTTTCCCCTTTTATGAGAGCTTTAGGTAATTAGTTAATGTAATTAAACTCTCATTGGACCCCTTTGTCTTCTGGCCAATAGGAAGCAGGCAAGCCATTGGGCTGCTGAATGCTCATTGGACGCCTTTTGAGACTGCCCAATAGTCTTCTAGAGAGCTTAATTCTTATTGGTTCTTTTATTAAGTGTTTTTAAACGACTTAGACTAGATTTGCTTTAGCCTAATTCTCATTGGTCCACCTCTATGGACATCCAATAGGATTTGAGTGCACCTTGGGGGCAACTGGGCTAGGGAGCTGACATGTGTCCCCTATTCCCTTTGTGTAAAGGGTTTGCAAGAGTGTGTGTGTGTGTGTTGTGTTTCTCTATCATCCCCTACTTGCAGGGCTTGCCCCCTCCTCTTTAGGAGCTTGCAAAGACTTTTTGCACACTACAAAGCATCCAATTTTCCTAAGCATTGACCATTGGACTTAACCTTTGAATTTTGGAAACTTAGCATTTTGGAAGTCTTAATGGGTTGAACCTCAGGTCTTTGAAGCCCATTGCTTGCACATTGTTCTTTTGCAGATAGTCCCCCTTTGGATCCCTATTTTCCCTCCTTTGGATCCCTACTATGACCAGTCTGCTAGCCTTACCAATAATCTAGCTTTGGATCCCTACTATGACCAGTCTGCTAGCCTTACCAATAATCTAGCTTTTCCTCCCCTGGTATTTCCTCATATTAGATGATCAGTTTAACATGAGAAAATCATTTAGGAGAATTAGATATTAGTTATTATGACTCTCTCTCTCTCTCTCTCTCTCTCTCTCTCTCTCTCTCTCTCAAAAAGTACCTCTTTGACACATTGGTGACACCAGTGCTTCTTTATGGAGTGGAGGTGTGAGGTGGTAGCATCAGGAAGTCTACTTGGAAAGATTTTGAGAATGTCCAAAAGCGTTTTCTCACCAACTTTCTACAAGTCAAGACACCCTACATGCTCTTATGTCTTGAGTCCGGATCGCTTCCCATTGAGGTCTTGTGCATGCAAAGGGTTGTGGAGTACATGCTTAAGACACAACGTAGCCCTTTGTATCGACTTCCTAGAATCGCATATGAAGCAAGTCAAAAGATCCAAAAGACATGCAAGAGCAAAATACTAAGTTCGGGATGGATGCTTGACATCAAGAAATGGTTTGGAAGATGGGATGCATGTCACTTGGTCAAGGATGGGTCGATTAACTCCCAAGTTAATGAGGCCTTCGTACAACGCCAATATGTCACGGCTTGGGAATCCGAAGGTTCTCGTTTCAGCCATTACACCATAACATTTCTCCAAACTACAAATTTCTCTTCTTCTCTGAACGAGGTAACCGAGCCCATCCCTACATCCTTGAGCCCATCCCATTGAGTGTGATCCGCACCATTGCCTCCATTCGTCTTAGCTCCCATTCTCTACGCTACGAGACAGGACGTTGGGGCACTGGCAAGGAATGTCATACTTTGCACCTTATGCCCTCGTAAAGTGCGAGAGAGTGAGTACCACACACTACTTGAGTGCTCAGCTTTTAACCACATTAGGTCCTCTTTTCCCCATGTATTCAGCCATGAGTTCTCCCTACATACCGTCCTCTCCCAACAACCACGATGTGGACTCTCTATTGTGACGCTCATTTTATCCATTTTTTAGCATCAAGAGTCACTTATGACCTCCACTCACACCACGTGACATGTTCATTTGGTCCCAAAGGTCATATTTGACCTCCAGGGATGATAATATAAGTCTCTCTCTCTCTCTCTCTCTCTCTCTCTCTCTCTCTCTCTCTCTCTCTCTCTCTCTCTCTCTCTCACACACACACACACACACACACACACACACACACACACACACACACACACATAGAGAATGGATGTGAACACACGCACAAGCAATTGTTGCAGATCGAGATTTGACTGAGTTCTTCAAGCATCAAGGTTGTTGAGCTGCACTTATTTCATGAAGTTCCAAACGTGGAGGTTTGTAAATTGTGCAAGTTGTAGTGGATGACACATGGAAGACCTCTCCTTGCTTGGAAAATTTAATGTAATGGAGATGGCCTTTGAACTTTGAGAGTAGCAGAAATTAGAAGAAGCACTTTTGTGGAATTACTTTGTGAGCATAGAGTGTGAACTTAATTGATGGTAGAAATAGAACATAGCATTTAGTTAACTTGGCATGAACAATACGTTTGCAAGAGAGAGAGTTTAGAGAACATGACAATAGTAGAGGACTGGATTTATGTGGAGCCGGTCCCCCCTCCAATTGGCATTTGTATTATAGTTTCTCCCATCAAGAAATACTTGGTACAATACAATCTTTGTGTTCCTTGTGACCTAGATGATGCAATGAAGATGGAAAGCTTCATGCATCACGAGCATAACATAAACTTTGTGGAAATCATTAACTATTCCAAGCCTCAGTCCCAAGGACTCAAACACCTTCAAAGGTGGAGAGAGCTAGCGGGGAATGATGGTAGGGAACAGGAAGAAGAAAATTTTCATAGGAGAAAGAATTAGTTCCTCACTTATCATCACTCTTCTTGCTAGCATAAATAATAGAATAGTAATGAAGATAGACAAGATAGAAAGCTTAAGCATTGAAGCATGGCTCTTGGTTGGATTTGCATTCCATAGCCAAGAGTGTTGGTGTAGGCTCTCAACTTCTCTAATAGCTTGGATAAGGAGATGGACCTCTTGCACTTTGCACTTCACGCAATCAGAGTGTATGTGAGTGTGTGTCGGAGAGTATACCCCTCAAGCATGCCCCCTACTTGCTTTGGTTGACCCCCTCTTCTAGCACAAGCTTGAAGCTCATTGGATCCCTACAAGCCTGGCCAATCACATGAAGGATGCATATCAAGCAAGCATGCTAGCCTTGGGACTAGTGTCCCCTTTTCCCCTTTGAGAGAGAGGACTTGATAAATCCAAAAACAATTAATTAAATCTACTAATTTATCATTGGACCCCTTGGGAGGCTAACCAACAAGCTTTAGGCACACCATGAGGGCAACTTGAGGAGGAGCTTAACAAGTGTCCTTTTTTCTTTCTTTGTACCAAGATTTCCTTGTGTGAGGGTGTGTGTGTTCCCTCTCTAACCCCCTCCTTGTATGGATAGTTGTTGACTTTTGTGGAACACCTTACCCTCAAGCACCTTAGTCAGCAAGCATGACAAAGCACCTCAAGCTTGGGTCATGTTCCCACAAGCATCTCAAGCTCCCTGGTCGGCAAGCACGACAAGCACCTCAAGCAAGCACCTTAGGCATTACGCATGACATGCACCTCAAACACCTTAGTCATCAAGCACCTCAAGCTTGGGTCGGGTTCCCACCTCAAGCTCAGCCCTAGCTTACCTAAGGTCAAAGGACTTCTAGCCTTTGGAGGTCTTCAATGAAGCTAACCCTAAGGTCTTTTAAGCTCCATTGGTTAGCCTTTCTCTTTGACATATCATCTCTCATTTGGGCCCCTTTACCATTGGCCCAATTGTAAGATATATATGTAAGCACATGTCTATATTCTAACCCTTGGTTCTATTCTCCCACATTAAAGGATAAGTTTAATATAAGAAAATCATTGAGGTTGGTTAGATATTAGATTTTATGACATTTAAGATCTATTATATATGTATAGGTTTACTTTAAAATCATTTTGATAAAGGAAAAAAATTGGCAATCTTTTTGAGACCTCTCTCTCTCTCTCTCTCTCTCTCTCTCTCTCTCTCTCTCTCTCTCTCTCTCTCTCTCTCATTCTCTCATGGATGCTTGAGAGTCAGTCGCTACCTGCATCCTCGCATGTGTCAACGCCTACATCATCACTAGAAGGCTCTATAAGGATCTAGAAAATTCTAGAAGGTTCTGAAAGTATCAAGGAGATTCTAGAAGTTCTAGAAGCTTCGAGAAGATTCTGGAAGAATCTAGAAGTTTCTGGAAGCTCTAGAAAGTTGAAGAAGGATCTAGAAGGTTCTAGAAGAACTAGAAGGATC
Source organism: Adiantum capillus-veneris (assembly GCF_014529385.1). Lineage (NCBI taxonomy): Eukaryota > Viridiplantae > Streptophyta > Polypodiopsida > Polypodiales > Pteridaceae > Adiantum > Adiantum capillus-veneris. The sequence goes on along the minus strand of NC_140959.1, from coordinate 50,066,959 downwards.
AAAAAGTTTCTAGAAGCTTGGAGAAGATTCCGGAAGAATCTAGAAGTTTTTGGAAAGCTCTAGAGAGTTGAAGAAGGATCCAAAAGGTTCTAGAAGAACTAGAAGGATCAAGAAGGCTCTAGAAGATTCTAACCTCCTCAAGAAGAACCTAGAAAGTTCTAACCTCCTCAAGCACTAGTAGAAATAGGGGTCTTGGGCCACAAGCCCCTCAGTCTTGCCAACACCAGCTATGAGGCTCCTATGAGGAAATCCATCTTCTAGTTCTTATGTTCAAGTCTTGTCCTTGCAATCAAGCCTTGTCTTGTACTCAAGTAATGTAATCCAAGTCTTGTATCTAGCTCTCTTAATAAAGTATTAAGTCTTGTCATCAATATTAAGCTTATCATCAAGTCCAAGTTCTTGTACATTGTGAGTGCTCCTCTTGCTCTCTTCTAGCTCTATACGCACTCATAACAGTTTGGCAAGACTCCCATCTCTTAATCTTCTCAACCCATTATGGAGCCGACGATGGAAGGTTTCATCAACGCATTGCAAAGCATCCAAGCTCAGTTACAAGAACTTCGCGAGAGTAACGCTCAACTTCAAGCAGAGCAACCCCTAATATTGGGACTTGCGTTGCAAGATCTTCAACGTCAAATTCAAGAGCTTTAAGAGGCAAATACACATCAAGCACAAGCTGCAAGATCCAGCTATTCTCAACAACATAAGAAGGAGCCGAAGGTCAGCATGCCTGAAAAATTTGATGGGACTAGATCAAAGTTTAGAGGTTTTCTCCAACAAGTGCGTCTCTTCATTCGAATGCAACGAGAGCGTTATCCAAATGATGCCTCTCAAGTAGGTCTTATTGGGACCCTCCTCGCGGGTACGGCTCTCTCTTGGTTTGCTCCCTTACTTGAAAAAGAATCTCCTCTCCTTCATGACTTTGAAGCTTTTGTGCGGGAGTTCTCAGCAACCTTTGGGGATACTGTTAGAACAAGGGTTGCTGAAACCAAACTTAGAAATATCCATCAAGGATCAAGACCTGCATCCGTCTATGCATCCAAATTTCAACAGCTCACTTGTGATTTGACTTGGCAGGAGGAATATTTCATTAGACAATTTCGGTGGGGATTAAAGGATGACGTAAAAGATCTTTTATTGACTATTCCAAAGGTTCACACACTAAGCGAGTTCATCTCTCAAGCAATAGAATGTGATAATCGACTATTTGAGAGGAGACAAGAGAGGCGTCTTGGGCACCATTGCGACCCCAAACAGAAGTGACACATAATGGCTACACACCTCAACAGGGCCATGAATCAAGCATTGAGCCCATGCAAATTGATTTAGCACGGTTTCAACCTCTCTCAAAGGCGATGCATTAATGTCTTATGTATGTATTGCGGAGAGCAAGGGCACATTGTTCAACAATGTCCAAGGAAGAGAAGGATGAAGGTTCATGATGCAATGGCCTCAACGTGTTCAAAAAACATGGACGTCCAACCCCAATAGAGATCGACCGGTTGGACAAAATACAAGCAAAAGAAGGTCTCTTTCTTCCTGCTAATTCCACTTCAAGTTTTATGCTACCAGTCAAGATCCATATGCCGGGTAGGCACATGGATTGTGAAGCATTACTAGATGTAGGTGCAATGGTGTGCTTCATGGACAAAGAATTTGAAAAAGAACAAGGCATAACACTTGTGGAGAATTCTAATCCAGCAACTGTAGAAGTCACTGATGGTCATCCCCTCGCTTCAGGGGATGTCAGGTATGAAACTCGCCCCATAGAAGTAACATTGAAGGAGCATGTTTCAAGAATAGCGTTCAATATTATACAAAGCCCAAACAGTCCAATTGTTATTGGGCTACCGTGGCTTGAATTACATAATCCTGACATCGATTGGAGGGCTCAGAGAATGGAACCACAAAAAGTACAAAAGAAGAAGGGAAGGCATAATAGGCCTATATATCTTGGAGCCAAGGTCTTCATGCGTGCAGCCAAAAAGTATCCAGCTTTCCTGATATTTGCAACACCAACTGACACGTCAACAACAAAAATCATGGAGGCATTGACACGTCAATATCAAGATTACAATGATGTCTTTGAGAAGAAGAATGCAGATCTCTTACTGGAGCATCGACCCTATGATTGTGCTATAGAGCTTCAGGAGGGAACCCAACCCCCTTTTGGCCCAATATAGAAGCTATCTCAACATGAATTGATAGAATTACGAAAAAATATTGATGAGAATCTTGCTAAGGGGTTCGTATGAAATTCAAAGTCCCAAGCAAGAGCTCCAATACTCTTTGTAAAAAAGAAGGACGGAACTCTCCGGATGTGCGTGGATTATAGGGGCCTGAACAAGATCACTGTCAAGAATCGCTATCCCCTTCCCTTGATCCCATAGCTTCTTGAGTCCCTTGGCAAGGAAAGAATATTTACAAAAATAGACCTTCGTGGTGCTTACAACCTAGTCAGAATCAAAGAAGGTGATGAATGGAAGACAGCCTTTCGGACAAGGTATGGCCACTTTGAATAGACCGTCATGCCATTTGGTCTCACAAATGCCCCAACAGTTTTGCAGCATTTAATGAACGATACCTTTCGGGAGTATTTGGATTATTTTGTGGTAATATATTTGGAATGATATCTTGAAATTTTCCAAGGATCAAGAAGAGCATGAGCACCATGTACGATCAGTGCTTGAAAAGCTTCGTGCATCAGGGCTATATGAAAAGTTGGAGAAGTTCTCTTTTCATCAATCTAAGGTGGAATTTCTTGGTTATGTTATCTCTAAAAAGGGAATCTCCATGGATCCAAACAAGGTTCAAACCATCCTTGATTGGGAGACACCCACCTCGATAAGAGATGTTCAATGTTTCCTGTGATTTGAAAATTTCTATCGTATCTTTATACAGGGATACTCCAAGGTGGTTATAGCACTCACAAGGTTGACATGCCATAATAAGTTTTTATGGGACTCAAAGGCCACGAAAGATTTTCAGAATCTCAAGCAATCTTTCACGACCGCACCCATTCTAATTCACGCAGATCCTATAAAGCCTTTCATCCTAGAAATAGACGCTTCAAATTTTGCCCTTGGCGCTATTCTATCCCAAGAAGGAGAGGATGGTCGAGTACATCCAGTGGCTTTTCATTCATACAAGTTCTCAACTGCAAAAATCAGTTATGAAATCCATGACAAGAGCTCTTAGCAATCATCGACTCCTTCGACGCTTGGCGTCACCTACTTGAAGGGGCTCCTCATAAGATCACAAGAATTTGGAATACTTCGTGGCATCTCGCGTCTTGAATCGTCGCCAAGCCAGGCGGAGTGGTATCCTATCAAGGTTTGATTTTCTTATCTCTTATAGACCTGGCCATCAACAAGGTAAGCAAGATGCCTTATCAAGAAGATCCTACCTTGCACCTAAAAAAGGCAACACATCATTTAATAAAAAAAAGTTAGTGATTTTGAAACCTGAGCAGCTTAAGCTAAATGCCACCATGAGCCAAGCTCCTGAAGATTCTACTTTTCTTTCTAAGGTGAAGAGGCAAATTGCCAAAGACCCACTTGCTCAGAATATTAGACAACAACTACAAGGACAAGAGGTTAATAAGGACTTTCAAGAAATTGATGGACTAATTTATTATAAGGGTCTTCTCTATATTCTGCCAGGACCAACACGTTTGGAGGTACTTTAGCAACGGCATGATCTTCCATCAGCAGCAGGGCATTTTGGGGTTTGACTCCATTTTAGTAGTCGTGGATCGGTTTACAAAAATGGCACAGTTCATTCCAACCACTAAAACCATCACTGGTGAAGGTACGGCCAAACTCTTTCTACAGCATATCTATCATTATCACGGATTACCGGATGACATAGTTTCTCATCGAGGCCCACAATTCATCTCTAGCTTTTGGAAAAGCTTATTCAAGCTACTCGAAGTACAAATCAACCTCTCCTCAGCCAATCACCCACAAAGTGATGGACAAATAGAGAGAGTAAATCAAGTTTTGGAATAGTATCTCCGTTGTACTATCAATTATCACCAGGATAATTGTATCGAGCTCCTACTGCTAGCAAAATTCTCCTATAACAACAGTTTTCATGCCTCCACCCGTCACACACCATTCTTTGCTAATTATGGTCAACATCCCAAACAGGATATCCACAGACACCATCAAGTCAAGAATCCAACTACTATTCATCTTACACAACAATTATCTGCAATTCACAAAGAACTTACAATTCATATCAAACAATCTCAATCCAAGTATAAGGACAATGCAGATCTCCATTGCATGCAGCATCCAAAATACAAAAAAGGGGATAAAGTGTGGCTCCTTCGGCATGATCTTCGTTCAGCTTGTCCCTGTCAAAAGCTTGATTATTGAAGTCTTGGCCTGTTTAAAATTATATGTCAAGTCAATCCAGTCACCTATCAACTCCAATTGCCCTCATCCATGAAAATCTATCCAGACTTTAATGTCTCAGTCCTAGAACCTTGTCACACATCTAAGATCCCAAGAAGAGCCCTACAACCACCTCCTCTGGTTAAGATTCAAGGACATGATGAATATGAGGTCGAGAAAGTCCTAGATTCTTGAGTTTCACGTGGCAGATTATAGTACTTGGTGCATTGGAAAGGCTATGATGTCAGTGACCGAACCTGGGCACCATCACACAATTTTCAACATGCATCTCTCAAAGTCCAAGAGTTCCATCAACAGCATCCATGGAAGCCCCAGTCAAGGAACACCACTGCTCCTCGTGGAACTCATCTCGCTAGAGGAGGGGGTAATGTCATGGATGCTTGAGAGTCAGTCGTTGCCTAGATCATCGCCTCTGTCATCGCCTACATCATCACTAGAAGGCTCTAGAAGAATCTAGAAGGATCTAGAAGGTTCTAAAAGTATCAAGGAGATTCTAGAAGTTTCTAGAAGCTTGGAGAAGATTTCGACAGAATCTAGAAGTTTCTAGAAAGCTCTAGAAAGTTGAAGAAGGATCTAGAAGGTTCTAGAAGAACTAGAAGGATCAAAAAGTTTCTAGAAGCTTGGAGAAGATTTTGGAAGAATCTAGAAGTTTTTGGAAAGCTCTAGAAAGTTGAAGAAGGATCGAAAAGGTTCTAGAAGAACTAGAAGGATTAAGAAGGTTCTAGAAGATTCTAACCTCCTCAAGAAGAACCTAGAAAGTTCTAACCTCCTCAAGTAACCTCCTCAAGCACTAGTATAAATAGGGGTCTTGGGCCACAAGCCCCTCAGTCTTGCCAACACTAGTTGTGAGGCTCCTATGAGGAAATCCTCTTCTAGTTATTATGTTCAAGTCTTGTCCTTGCAATCAAGCCTTGTCTTGTACTCAAGTCATGTAATCCAAGTCTTGTATCTAGCTCTCTTAATAAAGTATTAAGTCTTGTAATCAATATTAAACTTATCATCAAGTCCAAGTTCTTGTACATTGTGAGTGCCTCCTCTTGCTCTCTTCTAGCTCTATACGCGCTCATAACACACACACACTTTCTCTCTCTCTCTCTCTCTCTCTCTCTCTCTCTCTCTCTCTCTCTCTCTCTCTCTCTCTCTCACACACACACACACACACACACACACACACACACACACACACACACACACACATCCTTCCATTTTGGGGCTATCAAGATCGGTATTCAATTAACAAATATCCTTAGTTTTTGGTAAAAGATGATAAACAGGATTTTTCTTGGGATGAAACAATGGGTCAACTACACGCACACGTAGATAGATACATAGAGGGAGAGAGAGAAGACGAAGAAGATAAGTTCTACCTTCAATAAATCTCTCTCTCTCTCTCTCTCTCTCTCTCTCTCTCAATGAGAAAAGGCTAACTTGTATTACTTAAAAACAACACTAAGAATGCCCAAATGGTGATGATTCTGAGGGCACTGAAGAAACAACCTAGATTGTGAGAACTGAGTACAACTAGCCACATGGGAAAATTGGAAAAACCAAAACCAAATGAAAAACCTCTCTCAAAGGATTAAAATTTTTCCATGGTAAGCTAACTGGAGAGCTGATGATAGCAGCCCCACAAAGATAGACATTTCCATCAAGAGGACACTCTGCAATCTCTCTATCTCTCTCTCTCTCTCTCTCTCCCACACACACACACACCCATTTCTAATGTATGTGCATATACATTCTTATATGTGTGTGTGTGTGTGTGTGTGTGTGTGTGTGTGTGTGAGAGAGAGAGAGAGAGAGAGAGAGGGACAGAGAAAAAGAGATATGTATACACTCACACACATACACACACACGTAAGAAGAATCTAATGTAGAAAAAAACCCAAGGGGTCGTAGAGATCAATCTGACAAGTCAAACTCAAGATTTGTTACTCAAAGAGAGAGAGAGAGAGAGAGAGAGAGAGAGAGAGAGAGAAGGGGGGGAAGGGGGGGGGATGAGGGAGGGAGGGTTGCTCCGAGACCCCATAGAGCCAAAGAAATGTGTATATGTGTGTGTGTGTGTGTGTGTGTGTGTGTGTGTGTGTGTGTGTGTGTGTGAGAGAGAGAGAGAGAGAGAGAGAGAGAGAGAGAGAGAGCATGCTCCTATATAGCCAACTAAAGTGAAATATATATAAATATCCAAGGTTGCTCCCATCTTCCATACATACATAGGCACGCACACACACACACACACACACACACATCTTCCATGCATGGATGTACGCGTGGAAAGGCTTTATTTGCCACGCGTATAGCGACGCCAAAAAAATTGGGGGAAAAAAGCGAAACCCGCGCGTAGGGGCCATTTTCGCCTGCTCGGGTCTTGGCCGAAACCTGCTGCGCAAGTATTATTTCCATCTCCACCCTCCCCAACCCCTCTCTCTTGCTCTCTCTCTCTCTCTCTCTCTCTACCTCTACATCATGTGTGTGTGTGTATGTGTGTCTGTGTGTGTGTGTGTGTGTGTGTGTAGAGAGAGAGAGAGAGAGAGAGAGAGAGAGAGAGAGAGAGAGAGAGAGAGAGAGAGAGAGAGAGAGAGAGAGAGAGAGAACGGTGTGTGTGTGTGTGTGTGCAGGAAAGAGAGAGAGAGAGAGAGAGAGAGAGAGAGAGAGAGAGGTGTGTGTAGGAAATAGATAGATAGATAGAGAGAGAGAGAGAGGTGTGTAGGAAATAGAGAGAGAGAGAGAGAGAGGTGTGTGTGTGTGTGTAGGAAAGAGAGAGAGAGAGGTGTGTGAGTAGGAAAGAGAGAGAGAGAGAGAGAGAGAGAGAGAGAGAGAGAGAGAGAGAGAGAGAGAGAGAGAGAGAGAAAGTGTGTGTGTGTGTGTGTGTGTAGGAAAGAGAGAGAGAGAGAGAGAGATAGAGAGAGAGAGAGAAATGTGTGTGTGTGTAGGTAATCAAAGAGAGAGAGAGAGAGAGAGAATTAATGTATGCTTAGGAAATTAAAACTAAAGAAAAAAAAATTAAAGAGAGAAATGAAATGAAATGTTATATTAACGTCTTCGAAAGGCCAAAGTGACCTATGAGACATGAGACAAGAAAGTTACAATGTGATGGATCTGATATAAAGTAAGAGTAAGAAGATGACAAAATAAAATATTATGGAATCCTAAACTGCTGGGTGTGGACTAAACGGCTAAACGAGCTAGTTGGGATAGGTAGATCTCCTGCATGGTCAGTACTCTGACCGGACGTTGTGCATGTCGAGCCAAAGTGACCTAGCTAGATCCTCTGATGCAGCCTCTGTCGATGTTGTGTAGTCCTCCGTAGTCGTGGGCGTCTAGATCTCCCTAGATCAGTCGCTCATTCGATCATTAGAGAGATAGGGAAGTAGAGAGCGAGAGAGAGAGAGAGAGAGAGAGAGAGAGAGAGAGAGAGAGAGAGAGAGAGAGAGAGAGAGAGAGAGAGAGAGAGAGAGAGAGAGAGAGAGAGAGAGAGAGAGAGAGAGATAGGAAATAGAGAGATAGAGAAAGAGAGTTATATATATATATATATATATATATATATATATATATAGATATGTAGAGACAGAGAGAGAGAGAGAGATAGGGAAGTGGAGCTCCAAGAGTTATGGCAGAGAAATAGGAAAATAGAGAAATAAAGAGAGATAGGAAAATAGAGAAATAGAGATAGCGAGAGCGAGATCGAGAGAGATAGAGAGAGCGAGATCGAGAGAGAAAGAGAGATAGCGAGAGCGAGATCGAGAGAGAAAGAACGAGAGATAGGGTACGTAGACAGAGAAGAAACTATGGAACTAAAAGAGGCAAAGGGGTTTTGCTTGCTACATGCATTGCCATGTACACCTGGGAGTGCACATATGTGTCTACCCATATAGGATTTGACCAATAAAGACGAGATTTTGACCCGGTGGTCCTGATCTTCGTACACCTCTGGACCGAGGTGTACGGAGATTGGGCAAGACTAGAGAATGCGAGGTAGTTTACATTGTGAGGAGTATATATATATATATTAAAACAACATTCATAATCATTGTAGATGGCAACGTCATCAACTAACATGGAGGAAAAGATTGCATGCTCGTGCACGCTCTGCAAGTATCAAATCCTGCGCAAGCGTAGGATATGTAATGAGCATGTGCACAAGTACGGAGAGTTTGCTAGAGAAACCGTACAGAATCTGCGATACAACTCCTACGGAACGGGCATTGATTTCCCCGACATAGTACCTACATCTGAGAGAGAGAGAAAAAAGATTATGCGTGAAGGTCCGACCAATATAGAGCCACGGTTGGAAGCGGAAAAGGGCTTACAGACAGAAGACGACGGCATGGAGGAGATGCTGGATGCCTTCTTCCAGACTAGCGAGGAGAACGCGAACGAAGCAGAACCAGAAGCCGTGCGCCTATCTCCTGAAGACATGTTGAGAAATTTGGCATGTCAACCAATCTATGAAGGCGCCAAAATAACTGTGCTTCGTACTTGTCTGGCGTTTTTGAATCTTCAGTCAGTGTACGGGTGGTCAGATGCAAGCGTCACTGCTTTGTTTAGGTACGTAATTTACAAAAGAGATTTTCCGATTGCAATGGTGATGTGCTCGGAGAGCTTTAATTTTAATTTAATGTGTCTTAAACAGGTTATTGCGGGAGCAACTTCTCCCGGCTGGCAATGAAATGCCCCCCTCCAGGCCAGACGCAAAGCAACTTCTGACCTCAGTTGGCTTGGACTACAACAAGATTCATGCATGTCCAAATCATTGCATTCTTTTCCGCAATGAATTTGCAGATTGTCTGTCGTGTCCTAAGTGCGGAGAAATGCGCTACAAACAAGATGCATTTGGCGAGACAGTTCTAGCTAAAGTGTTGCGGCATTTCCCTATTATTCCTAGGATAAAAAGCATGTTTCGTTGTGGTTCCATTGCAAAGTTGATGCGGTGGCATTCTACGAATAGATCCACTGACGCAACATTTAGGGTGCCCGCTGATTCGAAGCCTTGGAGGCACATTGAAGATACCTGGCCACATTTTAAGAGTGAACCACGCAATTTGCGTTTGGGCATGGCAATGGATGGAGTCAATCCATTTGTCTTGAGAAGCTCGTCATGGAGCACTTGGCCTGTGTGTCTTATCAATTACAACCTCCCACCGTGGCTTGCCATCAAGAAGGGTCATTTGATTTTAAGCTTGATTGTACCTGGTAAGTTCAAAGCAAAAAACATGGATGTTTATCTAGCTCCACTAGTTGACGAGCTCCAGGAGTTATGGCATGGGATCGACATAGCAGATGTGGTTGAACCAGTAGGACAACAGCATGCAAGGATCCATGGACTTCTTATGTGGACTATGCATGATTGTCCAGGATACGGAGAAGCTTCTGGTAATGGTTATTGATTTACAAAATTCTCGCTATTCGCAAGCCCTTTGCCTTGGCCTGATTCATGCTTTGATATATGCAGGACTAACAACTTCGGGATACAATGCATGTCCAATTTGCGGGCAGTCTTTGGATGTGCGCTATTCTACCTCTCTTCGAAAGACAATTTATCAAGGCCACCACCGTTATCTTCCAGATGGCCATCACTTGCGCGAAGGCCAGCTTGGTCACGTCGAATTTCGTCCTATGCATGTACAAGAGTGGCGTCGCCGATGGGAGCAACATGAGGGGCAACCTGTTCCAAGAATGAAATGTTTGTCCATTCTCCATACGTTGCCGTACTGGGGTGATCTACTAATTAACCATTTGCTGGATCCAATGCATATATTCAAGAATGTGGGAGAGCTCCTCTGGAAGACAATCATGGGAATGAAAGACAATCGAGCTTCACGAGATGATTTGCAGTCGGTTGGAAAGATGCCAGAGCTGTGGCCTTTCACCAATGCAGCTGGTCAAACAAAACTTCCAAGAGCGCCATGGGTATTGCTAAAAAACGAAGAGCGACAAGTGAAAAGGGTGATTTCAGAGTTCAGGACGCCAACAGGATATATGCGATGTCTCAAGACAGCATTCACCCGTGACGATCAACTATCAGGGTTGAAATCGCACGACTGGCATAAGTTCTTGCAATTCATTCTTCCAATTGCGATCAAGGGGTGTTTAACGGAGGAAGTGCGGACCTACATATACAAGATTTCAGAGCTAGTGCGGTGGATCTCTTCCAAGGAGATACGGGAGGAATCTATTGTAGTCGCAAGGGCTAACTCCATTGAGGCATTTTGAATGATTGAGAAGTATCTACCCACGAGCTACCTAACTATCCAAATGCACTTGATCGTCCATGTAGTAGATGAGGTTGCAGTGGCAGGTACAGTCCACATCCGTTGGATGTTCTTTCTAGAGTGGTTCATGAAAACACTTAAGGTTTTTGTTTGCCAAAAAGCGCGTCCAGAGGGGAGCATGGCAGAAGGATGGTTGGTGCAAGAGTCTCTTGTATTGACGACCGAATTTCTATCCGTTTCTGACCCAGAAATGCCTCGACTGTGGAGTGATGAGGAGGATGCAAGACTGGTGGGAGAGGAGCCGCAAGGGCAAGGGATGCCAAAGAAAATGAACCTGGCCATGCGAGAAAAGATCATGAAGTTCTGTATAATAAATTCAGTGCCGATGCAAAAATGGCTTGAAAGGTACGAAGAAGAGAAAGAGAGACGCAATCTAGAGCGACAGGATTTCAGGCGAAGTCAAACGACTAGAGGCTTGCCCTTGCCAGACTATCTCGCTCCTCTACCTGAATTCCCTACAATGGCATGGTTGGACAAGATAGCGAGAGCAGCTCAACAGATCGGAGAACCCATATCTCTAGAAGAGGAAGAGCTGGCTATTGGATGTGACTGGAAGTATCATACATACATGGCACTGTGGTCGCATGGAAAGCATTTCAAAACACAATAAATTTATAGCAGAAGAAACACGTTTGACAGTGGGGTAATGGTTAGTTTCATGCAAAAGAGCAGGGGCAGTGCTAGAGACACGAATGAGAGCACTAGCAACCTGGATTACTGTGGTCTAGTGTCAAATATCCTGAAAGTAAGCTTCAGGCGGTTTGAGATGTTTTTGTTGGATGTGAAGTGGTTCAAGGTGATTACTTCTAGTCACAATGCAACGGTACGCAGAGATGGAAACAAACTTGTGCAAATAGATTCTACAAATACTTGGACAGATGCGAGTGACACATTTGCTCTCCCCGAACATTGCAAGCAAGTGGTCTTTGTACCGCCTCGAGAGCGACAATGGTGGTTTGTGGTTCAGGTTGCTCCAAGAAATAAACAAGTATTTGAAGGGCAAGATCTCCTGGAGGAAAGTAAGTCAGACGACGTCCATACTACTGTGACATAAGATGAGATGGACGAAGGTATGGCAGAGGAAGCTGACAGATATACGAGGGATGACGCAGACAAGCCAGAATTGACACTTGTAGATGAAGATGCAATGGATGAAGATGCAATGGATGAAGACAATCTGCCAGAACGAGTTGGGGCAGAGTTATGTTTGCAATTAGAGATAGACGATGATACGATGCAAGATCTTGTCGATGATGCCTCACTCGTCGAGGCCTAGGCCTATAAGTGTTTGTGTGAAGACTTTGATTTAAAATAAAGCTTAAAGTTAATTTAAACAACTGTGTTCTGACGCTTTATTTTACTTTCTTTGTGCAGGACTTTAGTATGGCAGACGAGATTCCAGATCCCGCTTCCATGAGTGGAAATGCATTCATGGGCTTCGTTACACGGATGACGCCTGCTCAAATGGCAGAGGCTTCTCAGTACTGGGTAGCCAGAGGCACGGGTACTACGCCTCCGGGCTTCACACCCGAGGGTCCGACGCCTAGGGGGGGGACGCCTACGAGATTCAGGACGCCTATGGGTACGACGCCTTCTTCTCCCATCATGGCCGCTTCAACACCTAGGGGTGGGGCAGAGGCGGGTACGTCCTCATCTCCGCAGCACAGGCGCACTCGCCGATCTCGGCGATCGTCAGGTGGAGGTGGTGGTTGCTGTGGAGGAGGGTCCACAGATGCTTCGACCCCTCCTCGCTCACGACCCCCGTCTTACCCAGGAACACCTCTCGACACACCTCTTGGCACACCTCGGACACCTTGGGGGGCACACAATCCTAGTGCCTCCAAGCTCTATACTATACGGGGAGATGGTTCTGTTGACATGGATAGAGTCGGGACTGAGATGCGACAGCAGATTCGCCAGCTCGTGGAGCCGCAGTTTTCGACCAGCATTCTGACGTCATAGGATCAGCAAGAAAAATAAAAAGTCACTTACATAGTGGAGACCATCCTGAGAGAGTACCAGCCTACTCCGGGTTCTTCTGTTGTTTCGGCGTGGTGGATCAAGGGTGTTGCACGGGACACCATCAAAAATCGACGAGAGAAGGCTTTCAGGACCGGCTCGTCGAAGCCTTCGGGCAACCCACACGAGAAGTGGCTGCAGATCAGGGAGGATGAGCAGACAGCGGTCACGCGGTTCAGACAACATCGTGAGGCCGCGCAGGTATGACAGATGACTAGGGGGACATCTCATCTTGGTAGTGGAGGCTTCGACACCTTTCGCTATGAGTTTGTGAGTTTCTAATCCAATCTTAACTATGGCGTTTTTTAAAACGCGATGAATCATGTATTCTTATTACTTTGATTTTTGTATAAACGCAGAATCTTGCGATGCATCAAGCTCCATCACGCGAGGAGGAGTCAGATGGATATCGTAGAGGTATCTATGAAGTACTGAATGATCTTGAAGCTTCAGGAGAGCCTGTAGACTGGGAGGCCTTACAGTCTCGCTGATCGCTTGAGGTGAGACGTTAATATGTGTGAGTTGATTTAATTAAGTCAGTATATGTGAAGCAATATCAATACTAATTTTGTGAGTTGTCCTATGTGCAGGTTGCGACGCCTAGTAATTAGTGGACCAGATTTCATCTATATGCTTTGTGAGACACAGACACGCTTCTGTGTCTCTTTTTTGTACAAACAGTTAGTGTTCAGACAGTTATTGTTTCCCTTATGGTTATGATTATTGTCATTGTCATTGTATAAACAGTTATTGTTTCTCTTTTTGGTTATGCTTATGGTTATTGTTAATTTTGTTTATGGTTATGGTTATCTGCATTATGGTTTTGATCAAAGTGGTTATAGCCGGTTATGGTTTTAAGTTATGGTTATGCTTTTAAGTTATGGTTATGGTTCGTTATGGTTATGCTTTTAAGTTATTGCTATGCTTTTCAGTTGGTACGGTTGTCTTTCATTGGTCTTAAATCTCATGTGAGATCCTACATGGATAGCATGTAGGAGGCGTATACATGATATCGTTTTTTTTTAAAAGTTTATGTAAAAACAAAGGGAACTCTACCGAAATTTCTGCGCGCGGGAGCATGGTTGATATTTTGGTGCTGCTCGCTTTCTTGGGCAGAGGGCAGGAAGTCTGGCTGTGGCTGTGTCCATCTTTTAACTGGGCACAGGCCAGGCTACCTGCCCTCTGCCCAAGAAAAATTTTTTCTGCTATGGTCGTCGCTATGCGCGTCACTAATAGCGACTGGTTTCACAGCGACGCGGATAGCGACGCGCATAGCAACGGGCCGCGTCGATATCTGCGTCGATAACACGTTTTTTGTTGTAGTGAGGAGAATTTCTAATGTCTTAGGAAAAAACCGAAGGGACCTTAGAGATCAATCTGACAAGTCGAACTCAAGATTTGTTACTTGAAACCATAGAGAGAGAGAGAGAGAGAGAGACAGAGAGAGAGAGAGAGAGAGAGAGAGAGAGAGAGGGGGGGGGGGGGGGGATGAGGGAGGGAGGACTGCTTGAGCTCCCATAGAGCAAGAAAAAGTAAGTGTGTGTGTGTGTGTGTGTGTGTGTGTGTGTGTGTGAGAGAGAGAGAGAGAGAGAGAGAGAGAGAGAGAGAGAGAGAGAGAGAGAGCATGCTCCCATATAGCCAAACCATCTGTACACAGAGACACATGCACCATATTCACACACACACAAACACACACACAGAGTAGTATTGTCATCAAAGGTGATAATATGACCTATGGAACCAAATCAAACATGTCAAATTATTTATTCTAGATTGACTAATGGCTCTCGATGCTTGAGGATTATGGAGATGAGGGTGACAAATGAGCATCCATGAAGTAGCTAGGAGGCTACAAATGTGAGTAAAGCAAGTTTGAATGTGATAAAAGCCGATCACTCAAGTTGGGTAATAAGCTAAGCCTACTAAACCTGCAAGGGGTATAGTTGTTACATAATATTGGAGAACACTTCCCAAATTTCCCAATACCATGTTTCATATCAAAGGGAGTGGGAGCTAAATTGGATCACTGCTTAGGTGCAAAGTGCAAATGATAAGATAGGCTCAAGAATTTAAAGGTGAGTTCAGTAGATTATCTCCCCGAGCGGATGACAAGATAGGCTCAAGAATTTAAAGGTGAGTTCATTAGATCATCTCTCAAAGATTAACATGCTTTAACAATTGATGGCCATATAGTAATTTGGATTGTTATAAATTATTACAACTTCACTATTTAATTTGATGTTTAAAGTCTTCATCCATCACCATTGTAGAGAGAGAGAGAGAGAGAGAGAGAGAGAGAGAGAGAGATGAACTCATGCATCAGCTTAATTTGCTAGTTGAACAACAAAATCTTAGAAATTATGATTGGAATATTATGTGATATGCAAGTCTGCAAATCCTCATAATTTATACACCATGTACACCAGGGTTATACATCCCATCTATACATCCTAGAAAAATTAAGCCATGCTACGAGCAAAACAAGGTGAAAACTCACTATGGCCCACATAAGGCTATTGACAAGAATTTCCTAATAAAAAGCTTCTTTGAGAAAAATATAGAAAGTGATACTATTATTTTTAAATATGTAGTGTCACACTACAATATTATGCTTTTTTTGACAATGAACTATTTACATTACAATATATTCCAAGGGCATAAAAGATAATGTTTGACACAAAACTCAATGCCCCTCTTTAAAGATAGAGATACACAAATGTCAACACCCTCTCACAAGGCCCTATAAAAAGGAATTTAAAATTATCATAAGCTTGTAATGTGGCATTAATAGACAAGCTTTACCCAATAGTCTAGATTTGCACCCAAAAATCCACCCTTCACTAAGGACTCCTTATGTAGTCCAACAAGTGAAAGGGTTACTACGGCTTTCAAAAACAAGGCGTTTGGAGGCAAACGTTGGCACTCACTGCCTTTCATTTTGATCAAAGGGAGGGTTGGCCAATGCCAAAGAATGTGTCCATAAGCATATCATGAAGCACCACAAGAAAGCCTTCATGGAACAATCAGAATCAAATCCCGTGAAACAAAGGCAGTCAGATCAATGTACCTAGAAACAGCCATTCCACCAGACACATACCTCCCTAGTAGCGTGACAAGGGCCGATACAAAGTGTGTCGATATTGGCTCCAAGACCATGAACCTAAAAGAAAAATACGAAGAACGTGTATAGTCTATTCTTTAGTGAAAAAACACGTCCACCTCATTACCTTCAAGCACATTGGAGTGCAACAAAATGGAAACTTAATTGTGAAATCCACAACTAAGCCTACAATTATCTTAGGTAAGTAAATCTGCAAACTCAAACTCTTAACTATGAATCACGGTTATGTTCAGTTGGTATTAAAGCACATATGCCATACCACTCACAACTTTTGTCAAGGAGTGAAAATAACATTACAAACCAAAATGAGGACATCATGTCTAAACCAAGGACTAGTCTTTCAAAACTAGTGTGTACTCGTATGAAACCATGTATGCCATACCACTTACAGGAACTTCTAGTTTTCGACCTTCTGTACTTCCTTCAATATCACTTGATCAAACCATGAGCAGATGTGAAAGGAAGCGTAGAACATATTGCCAAGGCCAGCTGTAGTCATTGCTAGCAGTTCATATAGAGGCCACATATAGTGACGATTATTGCTGAGAAACTGCATGGGACTGGACTAAGTATTGAGTCTTCAAGATTGAGGATCAATCTGAGTAGGTCTCTCTTGCTCAATTGCAAGGCTCACATTTGTTGTGACATACAGTTGGCCAATACATACTGCAAACATGAAAGGTTTGAGAGCCGAAGTTGCTGGACTTCTCAAACTGACTGCATCTGTTGAATTGCCATTAGTGACCAAACAGAAAATTTCTAAAATAACATGTAGAGTCGAAATGGATAAAACATCTTATTGCTTTTCTTGCCGATCATGAAAAAACGGAGAGTATGTAATGCCACAATCAGGTATTAAAAGGAACAATCTGTCAAGATCTTGTTTACAAAACTCCAATTTGTAATTATCAATTGAGGATTTGATGCAAAGCATGCTCAACCATATACACACTGGAATAATATGACTGGCTAAGTGCAGCTCTAGAAATATACCTTTCAATTATCTAGTTGCATACTTGTGTTGTGGGGAACATTCAACAACAACAGGTGCTATTTTCGTTTTTGATACACCAAGGTGAATAAGAGGTTCATGATGCTATGGAAGATTTGTAAGAGTTGTCCATTACCACCATTTGCTCGACTTTTGGAGAATGAATCTTGCTGTGTAGGATCATTGTCAAACCAAGATGGGCTCTGAAATAGGCAAGCTAGAAACAGCCGTTGGCCGTGCCCTCAGTCCAGCGAATGCCGGCGAACTCAGACTCCAGCACCTTGGTAAAGGAGTCTGCAAAAAAAGAGACAGCGAGACAACCAACCTGCAGAATTACGCAACCCCGACCTCATGTAGCAAACGCGACACTGACCTCCGAGCTCACGAAGGTCGAGCTACACGCAGGCAGCAGGTGTGGGAGCCGGCTGTCAAAGAAAGTCAGGAAGCTAACATTTTGCTATTTTTGCCTGAGCCATAAAAAGCAAGAACGTGAAGATCCCCCAGTACACGAGCTGGGAAATGCCTCGCATACACCCTCCCTTTCTGCCGAAAGGCAGTACCAATAAACAGCTCTTTGGCCCTACCCTTATTGAGCATATCCCACAATCAGCGTATTTCAAGAGCCGAGCGTGTGGAAACACCGCAATCTATGCTGGAAGTCGAGCTCACCTACGTTTGAACTCATATCACTCTCACTGCACTAGCACAAGGCCTGCTCATGGTCGCCTGTGCTCGTCCCCTTCATCAGACGCAATGTATGCTGGAACAAAGACTCTTGTACATTCTGTAGGTCAAAATCTAGGCTATGGCTTCGCAATACTGTCGAAATTCCCTACACACGCTACGGTCTATGGTCTCAGTAGCAGCACTGAAAACAACGTCTAGCCGGGGAAGGTAACGACAGCAGTGTTTACGTAGAGGGTGGCCAATTGGACGCCATTCCCCAAGTAGCCGGAAGACAAAAGTCGGAGGATTACATTCTGCCTACAATATCAGGTCGGAGAGTCAAGCGGTGCTCATGGTCATCGACACAGGAAACAAGTTGCCAGAAACAGCCCTTGGCCGCGCCCTCAGTCCAGTGAACGCCGGAAAACCCAGACTCCGGTACCTTGATAAAAGAGTCTGCAAAGAGGGAGACAGCGAGACAACCAACCTGCAGAACTACGCAACCCCCACCTCATGGAGCAAACGCTACTCTGACCTCCGAGCTCACGAAGGTCGAGCTACGCGCAGGCAACGAGTGTGGGAGTCAGCTATCAAAGAAAGTCAGCAAGCTAACATTTTTCTATTTTTGCCTGAGCCAACAAAAGCAAAAAACGTGAAGATCCCCCAGTACACAGGCTGGAAAATGCCTCGCATACACCCTCCCTTTTCTGCCGAAAGGCAGTGCCAACAAATCCAATCGGTACTCATAACAAATTTGTGGATCGACACTAATAACACATCAGGATGCAGAGCTAGCGAACAAAATGTACCAGAAAGCACCTACCAAACCATGGCTTTTCTACCTAGATCGAAGAAAGCCAACACAAAAATATGGACGTTGATGTAGATAAGTACATAGGGCCATTAACATAGAGAAGGAGATTAGCAGGTGTCTTTGAAATTGAGTTGCCTTACATTACTAGGAACCATGGCCATGGATGATAACAACTAAAGACTGGTAATGATCATAGTCAGTTTCAAATTAGTAGTGTGTTGAGTCTTCGATCATTGACGGACGGAAGTAGGCATGCAAGCATGGCCCTTTCTCTTAATGAAAATCTGAGGCTCTACTGCTTCACTCAGCTTTGAGCTCGAGAACTCTACTTAAATTAAGATCACATGCTTGATATTTGAGTGATTGCAGTGCTAAAGTGGGATGTACATTTGGACAACTCCCTATCAGGACGTACATTTGGACAATGCCTTGCAACTAATTATAGGTGAGGTTTGACGCAAGGAAGCAAGTGCAGCAGAGAGAACAACACCCTTCACGGTTACAATCACGAGCAAGGAGCAAAAGAGGAGTAGCATTAGTTATCTACCAGCCCCATTAACTATCGACCATTCTTATAACAATAGTCTGCATACAGCCACCATAGCTGCAAGTCAGAGCAATGAACGTCTTTGAAGGGTGAAAAATGAAGGGCTAATGAGGTAGTGTTCAGCGATGGTAATCTCCAAGGTAGTACTGCCAACCTTCTTGAGCCTCACGACATAAATCTTGGGGGTCCTTCAAATAGTGAATAATAATAGACTGACTTGTAAAAGTGAACGAACAAGCTAATAATGGGCGCTATAGCCACACAACTGTATTTAGCACAAGATTAAGGTTAAAGCTGCACTACAGCAGCTACGATCATAAGTAACAAAATTGCCAAGCTGCTTGTGGGGGGAGAGAGAGAGAGAGAGAGAGAGAGAGAGAGAGAGAGAGAGAGAGAGAACACCAACCTGCAGAATTATGCAACTCAGGCCTCGCACAGCAAAAGTCACTCTGACTTCAGAGCTCGTGAAGGTTGAACTACACGCAGACAACGATTGTGGAAGCGGCTGTCAAAATTTTTATATTTTCGCCTGAGCCATAAAAAGCAAAAACGTAAACTTTCCCCAGTACACGGGCTGAAAAATGCTTCGCATACACCCTCCCTTTTTGCCAAAAGACAGTGCCAACAATAAGAAAGTGATAAAATCGTTTAAATTGGTATCAATGTTTGGGAAAGGATTGCATCAGCTTAGTCTTGAGCCGATTAAAAATCGAGACTAGCTAGTTGCAAACCATGGTAAACGGAAAAAAAAACAGATGAAATATGTGAGAAAGTCATCCAAACATTTTGCAAATCTCAAATTTTTGCTAGTATTTCCAGTTTTTTTTCTTTGTGAGGAGGAAACTCGATCAGCAGCCACTTAATAAAAGAGACTTTCTTGAATGTTAACACTAATTGGAATCAAGCTATAAAATGCAAGAAATGTAAAGCCATGTGAAGTTGTGAAATGAAAGGTGAAATAAAAAGAACTAATTAATATATGTTTGTGTCTAGAATTGATTAGAATTATGCAAGGTGAAGCTTCACTTTAGCATTCTAGAACAATAGAATGCAAAAAACATATATGTGCGTGTGTGTAAAATTTACTAAAATTATGTAAGGTGAAACTTCACTTTAGCATTCTAAAACAATAGAATGCAAGAAAATAAACACGTGTGAAATGAAAGGTAAATCTCCATTATGCATCGAAAACTATGAAAGTCCCCCTAACCCAGCCCTACACTAAGGGTTTCTTATAGAAAGCCAAAAATGTTTCACCTCTAAGTCATTTGCCAACCAATGAACATCAAAGACTAACCAGTGTCGAGGGATATGTGTTCGTTACGTGAGCCGTGCAGGTGCCGGGCCTCTGGCTGTGGGAGGTGTGAAAAAGAGAGAACAAGAACAACTGATAACTCTGGCAATCACCGCAATCATCAATTAATTGAATATTATCGTGAGTACAACTTAGTCCTTAGCCAAGGCAGGCTGTTAACAGCACCGTCACTTGGATCAGCTGCTAACTAGGAGTTTAAGCTCCGGTTTATAGGATTAACTGGGCCATTAACGACACCGGACTTAACAAAAGGCTACTTCAATCTTTAACGGATGACGGTGATGGACTTTTTCCTCTGCCGCTTTATCTGCTTCGAATACCTTGCGGATTCTGCAAGCTTCAATTCAGTTCGCTATCTCGATCATCAAGATTCAGTAGTTATCAATTATCCTGCTTTGTGCGCTTTGCACTGCCTCGTGCTTTCCTCTTGCTTCTTACCTTGCTTTTGACTTCTCTTGCTTTTTTCTCTTGCTTTGGTTCAAGACCAAGCTCGTCTTTGCTTGTTTGCCTCGACTTACTCCCTTGCTTGCCTTGACTTACTCCCTTGCTTGCTTCGACCAAGCTTCAAGCTCCTTCGGGCTTCTTTTCCTTCCTTCCCTGATTCTAACAACTTTCTTCTGTTTCTTTCCCTTCACCTCGCTATCCTCCTTGCTTGATGCCCTTCTCCATCTCCCTTTTCTTCTTAAGGTCCGAGAGAGAGAGTAAGTACTTTGCTTTCCGAGCATAAGATCAAGAGAGAGCTCCCTCCTCCTTAATTGCCCTCTTGTTCAAGCTCGAGAGAGAGAATGATTCCTTCTTGCTTCAAGAACGAATGAGAAAAGCTCCCCCTCCTCCTCCTCCTCGACTTGCTCTCAAGCACGAGAGAAAAAGAGAGAGCCGTTGCTTCCTCCTCCTCGTTCTTCCTTCCGCACGCCTTGCCAAGCTCCCTTCGTCACTCCTGCCCCTCTTTGCTTCGCTTGGAGTCCGAAAATCATGCGAGAAAAAACCTATTAATAGCGTGCTCTCCTTCCCTTAGCAACGACGGCGCCGTCGTTGCTAGGGAGGCGTAAAAAACCCCCCTATGACGTGGCAGCAACGGATTTGACCATCGCGGAATCCGCCGGGACCGCCGGCTCCGAATACGTGCGCGATAGCGAGCTGACGTGGTTTCGCTTCATGCGCGTCGCCGTCGGAGCATGGCCCATGCCGGCGTGAGCCTCTCTTTGCCCTGCACAGCTCACCTTCTCTGCAGCTCTTCATGCCTTCCCTTTCTTTTCCTTTTCCCATTTACTCACACCCTCTTTTATTTAGGGTGGCCATTGTATTGGCTTTGGGCGGCCGGGCTTTGTTAGTGGGCGGCCGGTCTTAGTGGACAGCCCTTAGGTTATGAAGGGCACCACATTTGGCATACATATCGGGCAAAGCAAAGTATCATCGTGAATTCTATTGCATGTAAGAAGGTCTTGAATAGTACCACATGCCCTCAAGATGTAGGTATAGGTGATTGCATTCAGCAGAAAGCGTTCCCTTCGCATATAATTAACTTCCCTAGAGCTTCCTTGTCGCAACCGTGTTAGCATTCCCTGCAATTATTGCATTCCGAAAGATGTCATTCCGGACATGATACTCCTCGTAACCTTATGTGCTTCCGTACGAGCACTGCACAGATCCCTCCCGACTAATAACAGGCGTCGATTTGAAATTGCCATAACTTGCCCGTCACGATTATGTTTGTCGTGTCGTCACTTCCTATGACCTTCATACGCTGCTTAGAACATAGACATAACCTGGCAAGGCTCCAAAACCCTCAGTTGACACACCGACCGAGCGGACCGTACTGGTACGGAGCCAATCCCCGGTGAATCTTTAACGGCTAATATCTTGGCAATCGGAACTCCGATCGCTGATCTGAAAAGATCGACGCGCTCCACAAAGTGAGCACTTTAGGCCCATGCATTCATTTCATTTTTGTCACCTCAGCTGCAGTTGCCCAATCCGGTACGGATCTGTAATCGACTTAAACTCAAACTGCCATAACTTTTGCATCGTAGCTCCAATCGACGAGCCGTAAAGACAGGCTTGTAGAGCACTTCAAGCACTGTAGTTCTATGTAGAGCACTTCAAGCAGTGCAGTTCTAGATCATAATCTCCCATCTATGCTCACTTCAAGCATACTCATTTTTGGCATCATTAAGGAATTTGTTGACCCTTTTAAGCCTCATCTGACATACATTAATCATTAAGCTTGGCCTGTTAACAAGCCCTGATCACTACTCACTAAAGGTGTAGGCTTTAAAGAAGCTTATCTTGCATTTCTCTGCTCTTTTTCTCTTCATGGCAACGGAGTTGCACAACACCAGGTCAATGGAATAATATAGCAACTTAAAGAAGGCAACAATTTCTTTATGTTTCAAAAAGGTTATAAGGATAAACACATTGATGTGGGTGGATTTTCATTGTATTGTCTTCTCAAAGGGTTTAGATGTCATCTCCTCCATTGTTCTATATGAGATGTCACTATTGATAGTTAGTTATTATAGTTGTCTTCTCGTAGCTTTGGAGGATGATCTTAGTTATAATGAAGCATCCAAGAATATATTTGACACTACCTTATCGATGCATAGAGAATGTTTGCACATGTTGCCACCTTCAAGAAAGATGAAGGAGGAGAGTATCACAGACTTAAGCCTCGTTGCTAATTAGCCGTAATAATGCGCTGATCACATACTAGTAGTGTATTAATTGCAAAATCTTGACTAGATTCCAAGTTTGCCTTGAAGTAAACCGACAAAATTTTGCTTATGTACATACGAACAATTTTTAAAATTTTGAACTCTTATGACCACTGGCTTTCCTAAGAAAAATTGAGCCACCCTTCAATTGGGTTTCAAAAGGAAAAGTAAAGTTGAAAAAAGTAGAGTCAAACCTTTTTTTTTTTCTTGAAAGGTTAAATTAAAAGTTAAAAGTTGAAAAAGTTCATAATTCAAAGCTTCAAATGAATGAGACATTTTGTAAAGTTTTCTTTCCAGTGAAACATTGAGTGACACATGGATTCCCTCTCCTTCCTTAAAAGTTTCCTCAAAAGTTTTAAGCTCTAATGCAGCATAGATTATATATAGAATAGACTAACTTGAATATAATAAGAACTAGCTCAAATTTTTCTTTTGGAGAAATGATAAATATGAATTATGTATGGTTGGAAAAATGATTTTTACGTATATATCTCAAATTTTTCTTTTGGAGAAATGATTTTCTCCAAACACTGCACACAAATTTTGATATCGATGAGAGGGCGGCACCCCATTTAGAGACCTTAGAAATTCAACCCATTCCCTCTCAATTTTGTGTGAGCGTGTCCTTAAGAAGGACGTGCTAGAAAACGAGGGTATAGTGTCTTGTAAATCGGCTATAATTACAAAATCTTGGCAAGATTTTGAGCTTGCCTTGAAGAAACAACAACTTCTAATGCAAATACCCACATATGCTTCAAATTTTGACCTGAAAACCGGAATAGTTTTAAGTGCTCCTTAATGTTTAAAAATAAATAAAAATTTACCTACAACTTTGAAATTACAACACACATCCAACCCCCGTAGGTGGAGGTAGCCTGACTCTTAAGGTTAGTCTTCCCGATCGGATAAGGTCGGCCAAACCACATGGGAAACGCCTCTAAGGGCTAGAACATATCTTCAAGGGGTGTTGAACCCACCACCTTTGAAGTCATAGGCTATGACTCTTCCAATTTTGGCAAGCTCTACTTGTAGGATTCCATAGGAAATTCATTGCCAGAAAACATATGATGAACATCTCCTCAACACTATCTCACACGGGCGTGGGCTTGAGGGGATCAATGGTGGAGGACAAAAGCGGGGGGTGTATGTGCATATATTTCAACGAATGCAAGCGGGCGTAATGGTTAGAGCACATGGCTTGTAGTGGGAAGGTCGTGGGTCCGAGACATAGGGCGCGGCCCACCCTGAATTTCCAATCCTACCCAAATTTACTTTTCTTTCAGAATTTACCAAATGTCCCGATTTTACAATTGTGCATGGGACGCCCGAATCACCGTTGATCCCCTCACGTCTCGCGTGGCGCCCGTGAGAGATAGTGTGGAGGTGAGCATGTGGCCAGAGTTGCCATAAACGGGTGCCGTGATATGTGTATTAATTTGTCGTTATCGTCAAGCTTCTATTTCTGTCGAGAGCTGAGGTGGGCGGTTGATCGTCTGCTGCAGCTTTCTAGCGATGGCGTTTCGCAAGTTTCTGAGCCTGTTCATGGCGGGCGCGGTATGGTGCGTTGCATACAGCACAATTGCGGTGCTCCGAGGCGCCCTCCAGGTTGTTCTTTTGAGGGTCCCAACCTGATAATCCCTGCAGTTTACTGCTAATCTCCATGTAATGCTTACTTTGGGTGTTGTATCTAAGCCATTAATGCTATCTATGTGAATTTCTGGGTGTAAAACGTGTGCGCGTGCGTCGTTTAATCTTCTCATTTTGATTAATTCTGCGCTGTCTCTTCGTACAATTTTCTAAACTGGCTTGTGCTTGATGATGCTGATTTGAAGAGCGTGTTTCGAGTGCTGATTTCGGGCTCATAGGAAATTCCAGATTTGGTGACACTTAGTGACAAGTGTTTGGTCTACCTGCGTCGATACGCAAGGTTTATCGATGCATATGCTTAACGATGTTGATTTGGAGGGCTGAATTCGATGTGTGAATTGCCGGATGCGTAGGATGCGCCTGTGCAGGATGCTCAATTCAATGTGTGAATTGTCGGTTGCGTTGGATGTACCAGAGTACTGCCATGGGATTCCGTAAATTGCAGACCTTAATCAATAAGTGTTTGGTCTATGGTGATAATTTTACAGCTGGTAATCTTCAAGCAGGGCTTATCGACGGACCACTTTCTTGGCTAACGATCGACATGCAGGTTGCATTAACAACAGCATCTCATTGGAAGGAAGATGCATCTGAATGTTACAAATTTGGGAGAGCATCTTTTCTTGTTGAAGATCTGCCTATGTTTATCGTCGTAGAGTGTATGCATGTTCAGTGTTTGGGAGCTTCAACGAGGGTTTGTCCGGCAGCGATGTGGAACAACGGTTTTGCCCATTGTGCCCCAAAATCAATGTTCCGGTGGGAGTTGAGTTGGGCTTGTCAGATGAAAATTTGTCGAGTGCCTGAGAATAATTCGGAGGTTCATCAAATGTTCTTCTACATATCTGAAAATATCCTTGAAAGTGCTAGCAGAAATTGTAAAGCAAGATCTTTAGACAAAAGTCCTGTGTTCTTTGTTTGTGAGCTTGCATTTTGGTTTTGTGAAGAGTGGATCTTGTGTGTGTGTGTTCTTTAGACAAAAGTCCTGTGTTCTTTGTTTGTGAGCTTGCATTTTGGTTTTGTGAAGAGTGGATCTTGTGTGTGTGTGTGTGTGTGAGAGAGAGAGAGAGAGAGAGAGAGAGCATGCTGATGAGAATTCATTAGTAACTGATGGGGCAGTTTATTTTTAGTAGCATCAGTGTTCGGGAAAAATGTGTGTCAGCTTAATATCTTGCCGTTTTCAGTTTCAAAAATGCTGGTTGAGGGCAAGGGAAAAGGAGAAATTCCGCTCGAAAATAGAGAAAAATGATGTAAAATCCAAAAAATCTAAAATTTCCTCTTGGCAAATTCAAGAAAAAGAAGTTTGAAAAATGATTTTTCCCAAACACTGAGTAGCATTGGAAGATTTGAACTTGGGTCACTAGAGTCGTATTCACTGGAAGTCCCATGTATATAGAAATTTGTGAACCCTGATCTTGCTTTTGTCTTAAGTATTCTTGTTGCTATAGTTTATGTATGGTACTATCGGATGGCCACAAGGTTGCTTTTTCCCTCGGATCTCCTTATTTCGACAATTCCATAGATTTCTTCTTTGTGCTTGACGGCGATATATTTTGCACACAATTGCGAACACTTCCCCGGCAGGTGACTGTGGGGAACCTTTGGATTGGTAGGTATCCAATCCTAGTCTCTTGTGATGGGGTAAAGATAAGAGAGAGAGAGAGAGAGAGGGGGAGAGATTTCATTTGGCCCCCACCCAGCTTCTTCAAGGCCCTTTTTTGCCTACCCCAAATGGTAATGCCGTAGTGATGCCTCCCCTTTTGCTAATGAAAAAGAGGAGGTTATTTAAGAAAGAATAATAATCTTTTAAGATTCTTTACTTTTTGATTGGTACATAAAATTAATGGTCATTTATTTGATTGGTTAGATGGGATCGGAATCTTAAGAAAAAGCAATCAATAGATTTTTTCTAGCAAATAAGATCTTGAAGATATCTACACTACCCATCTATTAATGATATTGAAATTTCTGCATCAACATTGGCTTCATCCCTCTAGCGAGAGAGAGGTGCTTGCATGGAAACTCAAGAAGAAGTCCACCTTGCAGCTAGCTATGGCTCCACAGAAATAGAGTAGTGTTGTTGGCACTCATACTAAAGGTTCTCTCTCTCTCTCTCTCTCTCTCTCTCTCTCTCTCTCTCTCTCGCCCTCGCCGACTTTTCCTTTGATGACATGGATACTACTATTGCAGTCGACAGCACACTGCATTGTGGAGAAAATTTGGGTACATTTTCCTTTTGTGGAGATCGGTTGCAGTTGTTCTGGTCACACTCTCAGCTCGTTGGCCATTTATGTGCCTCTTCGTTCGCACAAGCATGCATGCAGACTCTCATTAATACGGCCTATTGCGCTATGCTGACATGGGTTCATGTTTTATGCTTCACCTAGTTTAGTGTTGAGGTAGGAAGACAAGGCCCAACTCTACACAACATCGCGTTGCTACCGCCAAGAAGGGGATCGAGGGTGCCAGCACGAATGGAGGGCATTTTCAAAGCGTGTTCAAGGAGGGATTAACTATACATGCACACACACGTAGCTACAAGAGGGCCAGCAACGACGAGAGGGTGATGTGGATGAGTATAAGCGCGCACACGCACACATAGATGGTGCGGGCCACGTGTTGCGATATCATCCTCATCAGTGTAATTTTTTTGGCTAAATATCGCTAATTTGGCTAAAAGCACAATTTGAACCCTAGGGTTTTGGCTATAACTAGGAGTAAAATTTTATATCTTATCACCAAAAATATGAGCATTAGGTAAGATGAATAAACTTTTATAGCCAATTTATAATGTTTTATCTAGAGAACATATTGTAAATTAGAAAAAATATGCTAAGATTTAGAAAATTACCTCTTATAAATGAAAATCATACCACAACTTATTAATCATTTTGACTTGAACAGTGTTTGAGAAGCTAATTTCATTTCTAATGCTATTATAAGCCTTGAAAAACAAATTGTCAAATTTTCTCCAAAACTTATAGTTTTATCGCCAAACAGTTGAGCAAAAATCTTAGGGTCTATCCCAAAAAAAATACACTGATCCTCATCATTTTGCTGCCTCCTCTAGGCGTCTTCTTCAAATACGAATGCTAGGTACTATCTCTCATGGATGCATGAGAGTCAGTCGCTTATGACATCACCTGCATCATCATTGACGTCATCGCCTTCATCATCATTGATGTCATCTCTTGTGTCATCACTTGCATCATCGCTGATGTCATTGCATGTGTCATCACTTGCATCATCGCTTATGTCATCACTAGAAGGTTCTAGAAGTTTGAAGAAGTGACATCAGCGATGATACAGGCGATGACATCAGCGATGATGCAGGTGATGTCATAAGCGACTGACTCTCAAGCATCCATGACACTATCATCTCTCCCTAATATGCATTCTATATACCTCATCTACTCCATTTTAAAGCGTTGTACCATTATCAATCCAGTCCGAATTTTGGATAGCTCACTTACATCTCGAGCATCATTTACCGTGCTTGTTTCATACAACAACAACCCCGCCCTCGTCCCTTCTTCCCTCGTCCTTCTTCAATCAACCCAATGTACTTATGTGTCGATTCCCTTGTGTACAGAGCCTTCTTCGTAACTAACAAACACCTTTATCACGTCCCAATCCTTTATATTCTACGCTCATTGTTTTGAGGATCCCCAATCTTCATATTTGGGTGCGTATGT
Organism: Adiantum capillus-veneris; assembly: GCF_014529385.1. Lineage (NCBI taxonomy): Eukaryota > Viridiplantae > Streptophyta > Polypodiopsida > Polypodiales > Pteridaceae > Adiantum > Adiantum capillus-veneris. The sequence goes on along the minus strand of NC_140959.1, from coordinate 50,038,746 downwards.
TGCTCTCTCCCTTGAGAGAGAGCGAGAGGGAGGGGGGCACGGAGATCTATTCCATGCATCCAATGCTCAAATTTGGATATCCGTTGATTGAGCACTTGTCCTTCGGGTCATGGGTTCAAGTGAGGCCAAGAAACTCTAATAACATTCGCCTCATGTCATTGTAGAGGCGGATGGAATTCGAGAATATTTTCTCAAGAGCTTGCATCACGCTCCCAACCTCTTTGCAATATATTAGGAGCATGGTTTCCACTCCACCTTAATCATTATTCTTTCTTCTGTCCCATGTGGCCATCGGTACCTCCAAAAATTGGAACCATCCTCTTGCCTCCACAGCACTTGGGTTTTCAGGATCTTGACTAGCGAACTGGAGTAGCTCAAGTCTCATTCTTCAATCCTTATCCCTTCATGCTCTTGTCGAACGGAGTCCTGTAGATACTCCTAACATCAAAGCTCCCAAAAAACTGCCTTGAAAACCAAGTAGCAGTGCTATCCACTATTGCTCACAAAAAAGGAGCACATTGCAAATTCCCATGAAGAAACCCTTCATCTAAGTGCATCCTTATCCTTATTAGGGCTAGCCTTGTGATTTCATCACTTTGAAATGGTATTTGCTTTCCAATGTGTAAATAGAATGCACACTTTGGGCAAGACTTAGGGCCTCGCAGGGAAAGTATGCAAGTGGGTCTAGAGAACATGGAAAATTAGCTTTTTCAAGACTGACCTATGCCTTGGAGGTAAAAATTCAGGTAGTCCTGCACTCCTCGTTAGCACTCAAATCGTCAGATACTTCTTCTTTCATAATGTATGGCAGACAAGGAACCACCGTGTGTTTGAAGGAGGATTTGAGGTGGCAAGCTTCGTAGAAATTATACAAGAAAGAAAAGTGCTAATATGGGCACTCAGGCACAAGCATCACTCGGAGGATTGGTCTAGGACTACTTGTGCCTTGTTTTCAGCAGATGGAATGCCTAGGATGGGGGAAAATCTTGGCCATCGGTAAATAAAAGATCTTAGAATGACAAGAGTATGGACCTTGTGTATCAAGGATGTGGAGACGGGGTGGTAGGGGACGTGGCTGCCCTGATAGCCGTTGTAATTATGATCCCTAGATGTTGTCATGGCTTAACATGAGCATGACAAAACCTTGTAATTTTTTGGGCTGCTCAATATAATCCACTCACAATTGTGAGTTTTGCTAAAAAAATACTTAGGGCCAAGGGTCCATTTGTAAGGGTATACCTAAAGGAAAACCAAGGCGCTCCATCTCTATGTTTCTCCATTTTGAGCACAAAAGGGCAAGATGCATAACCCATCGGGAGGCCTACCTGCGACAAAAGGATCGGCACAATCGCCACTCAAGCAACAAAGTTTGGCGCATATTTCTCGTTTCTGTGTAACAAAAAAGCGAGCGAATATGAGTGCAATCCCGAGCAGGTAATGAGTCGAAGCAACTAACAAGACTCGAACAAGAGATCCTTCGAGAAGAATCTTATTCTACTCATGCTGACCAGCAAGTCATTGGACTGCTTGTGTACCAACACTAGTCCAACATAAAAATTACTAGGGGTGCGATCATTCTATGATTGGACCCTGTACCCTAACTGGCCCCTTTACCCTAAATCAATGGGAGGTTATCTCCACAACAACTCTTGAGAGTAGGTACTAGAAACTCTTGAGAGTAGCAGCTTGTACTGCTGGGATATTTGATGATGCCAAATCAACTTGATGTCAGCAAGGAAGTGTTAGATTTTAAGTGATCAGGTAGTAAGCCCAAAGTTTTGTGGAAACCTTCAAACTTCTCACAAGGCAAAGCCTTTGTGAAAGGATTAGCCTCCTACGTATGCACATAAGTCAGGCTTACCTCTCCTACAAAGAGACTTTCCTTGCTCAATGTACTTTGTGTGAGCATCTAGTAGTGGGTTCTTCACAATTTCCAATGGACTCTGACTACCGATGGAGATATTGGTGCAAGATTCTTGTCCAACACCCAAATCCTCCATAAGGTGTATGAGCCAAACCACTCAATCGTAGTTGTAAAAATTGCCTCACAACTAGAAGTTGAGGCCACTAGAAGTGGCCCTTATAGACTGCTTCTTCCTAGCCAAGATATGTGCATCAGCTGGCAAGCATTAACCAGAAACCAATAGTAGACATTGCCGTGTTAACACAACGAATCCAATTCGAGTCTAGAAAAGCATGTAAGACCATATTAGGTATTTTTGTAAAAATCTAGCACTATGGGAATCTACAAATCAAGCATGTTCATGTAATTTGAAAAATTTTCACTTTAAAGTGAAAAAAAATGAGGTAATTGTATTAGTATGGTTGGTGGTTAGAGATACAAATGTTGTAAACTGTGGTGTTGATAAACACCAAAATTTAAATGAATACACAAGGTAGAATTATTAGGAGTACCATGAATCAAATAAAACAAAAAGAATACAACTAGAGGTCTTGTTTGTGACATTGAATAGCACAATGGCAATGGAATCTCCCATAAATTTATTCCTCATTTGATGACCTTTGATTCAAGTATGGTTTATGTGCATGGATCAAACCCGCTTTGGACCATTAGAGTATGCCTTTCTAAAATCTCAATTAATTCAAAAAATGGCCCTTTTTTGTTTGGTCTCCAAGACCAAACAATTGCATCAACATTTCCTCGCGCATGTGGGTCCTTGTAGTTTATAGCTCAAAATCCCTTTCAATAATTAGTATACGTTTGAGCATCTATCATATCACTCCTTTTGGTACAAGTTGCCCAATATTCTCCCTTGAGCTTTCTATATTTTAATGATGTAGACTATTCACTCGCTCTTTGTCAATATTTGACAAAGCCAATGCAAGCCAAACATAATATATTTTTGTTTCACTTTAGCAGTAGCATAACAAAGTCAACCTATTGCACATCAATCATAGGGTCAAATTCTTTCCTTGGTCTATCTTGTTAAGGTCCACAAAAATGGTGATTTCATTACATTGCTTTGTAGTTGATGACATTCCTCAATTTTTGGCCAAAGTTTTCATTAAAGATTGCTTCTAATATGATTTATTTTCCAATATCCTTGATCACATTACTTCAGTAATCTATGACAGGTCTATAGTACCTCGACACACTTGAACCATTCCTAAAATTCTGTCAAAACTTTATGTAATTCTTAGTACCCGAATCACTTACTAAAGGGCTCAACATAATGTGCTCCTTGTGGTAACTTTGGATTCCCTTCAATGTATCTTTTTCAAAGACGAATACCTACAAGTTCTTTATTTTGCATCACTCGTGTATGCTCTTGCACATAAAGATCCTGAATTGCAGTGGTTTGGAGTGACCAACAAGTATGTCTTCTTGCACATCACAACTGTAGCCTTCATAATATTTCTTGAAATCAAGGAATTTTGTGAGCAAGAATGGACTTGGAGATGAAGATGAGCTTGTTCTTAATGTATCCATCAAATGTGGCAAAGTATAGGTTTTTGTAACTCTCAACTTCTTTGAAAACCTACTAAGCATAGTGTCTATGTTCTCATGTATATGTCCAACCATTAAAAATCTTGGCTTGATGGTTTTAAAAATCCCCTTGCAACAAAACATTGAAAAATAATCAAATAAATACTGGGTTTTTTTTTCCCCGGCACAATTGTCAAGCTGTAGCAACAAGTTCTCTAAGAACTTGCAAAATGTTAACCGCAAATCCTCTTCTACAATTTTGAGTGATCCAACAATGGGCTCATTGTCGTTAGTTATGTTGTGGTAGTCTAAAGCCTACCTTGATCTCAAAGCGTGTAGCAATGAAACTTGGAAGCCCATTTGCTACCAGATCATCAAGATGATTCTTATCCATCCTTTCCAGGTTGTGGAAAGTTGAAACAATTAGCAGTTGATCTAGCTGTAAGACTTGGATCAACTGGCCACAAACCATTCAAGAGAAAGTATCCGTCATGACATGTTCCATGTCCATGATTGATCATGCCAATCAACACCACTTGTAAATTATAACCTAGATTCATACCCTCGGCAACAATGTGTAGTTTAGGAATTGTTGTCTTCTTTTGATCCATCTTATCATGAATTATGCATACACATTTATTTGGTTGAGTTTCTAAAAATGTGCGTCATGGATAATATACACTCTTGTAACTCTTTTGTTGGACTTCTCTCTCCCTCAAGAGTAGAGCTCTTTCTTCAAGATCAAGTTTCACTTCCAACCTTGATTTGATTGACCTAAGATTGCACTTAGAGAACTCACTTTTCTTTGTTAAGGTACTCTTTTTTTCCAAGTTCTACCAAAATAAGACGGGGAAATCTTCTTTTCACAACCTATCTATTCAAGTGTTGTGTTGATTTCACTTAAAATATCCATTTGTTTGTATGTTGATGGAATTACCAATTGAGACTCCCTTGAGCCATCCAACATTGGAACTACCATTTGTTTTTATGTTGATTGATTTATCAAATGATTCTCCCGTGAGACTCAATTGGAATTATCAATTGAGTCTCCCTTGAGCCATCCAATATTGTTCTTCTTCTATATGGAATCTTCTCAGAGTTGTTATCCACAAATTCATTGAGCAATTTTCTTGCTAAACTAATATGTTAAAGTCCTCTTCTCATTGTACATGTGTTTCCACGTGCATATTGACACACATCATTCTCAAAGTTTTCCTTGTAGCGGTAAAATGATGTTTTCAGTATTTTATGTAACTCCCAGTTATCTTAAGCTGGTATCGTATCTTCTCATATTTCTAGTAGCATATTGAGAGAACTTAACGTACATTATTAGTGTGTGTTTTTGAGATTCTTCCTAAAATTATTGCCATAACCTCCCAACATATCATGATCTGCATACTAGTAACATTTTTGTGCACCAGAACAATCAATACATGAAACCCTTGGAACTGATTCGGTTTTTAGAGAAAAACTAGAAGCTTGGGGTGCTCTCTCCTTTTGAATCCAATTGATAAAAGTGTACCTTCATGAATTTTTTGAGAATTTCTCCATTGGATATATCTTCACATCCAATATGCATGCCATCATCAGGAACAAAGCGTTGTAATGGGATCCCATTTAACATTGTTGTTTGTTTGATAGGCCACTTCACTAAAGTGATTCTACTCACTTCAACCACACTCTCATTGCTTGCATTTTCTCTTTAAATGGCCAAACCCACACAATCAAGGCCAAAATTCTTGGAAGTTGACATAATCATGTGAAAATACACATAAAATCCTTTCCTCATTGACAATTTGCATCATTGTCTCATCCTTTAAAAGGACCCTCTGATTTCTCCAAGATTCTCACTGATCGATATTTCAAACTCTGATCTTGTTATTGGTACTGCATGTGTCACTTGTGCATGCACCTAACCCCCTTCTTCATCACCATTGTAGCTTTGCATTGTTCCTAGTAAGTTTTCATTCAATATGGTAGATTGCAAAAGAACCTTTGACCGTTGAATGGCACTCCACATAGAACCCTAGAAGGATGTAGTATCCATTGTAGGAAAAAGTAGTGCCACATTCTTCCACTAGTAATGAGACATTTCCTTGGCCTATCTTTATACCACTACGAGTAGAATCTTCATCAATTCTACACACACAACCAACACCAAAAATGTCATTGTCAAATATCATGTGCACTTTATCTCCAGATTCCAAGTCCATTTTCAAATGACAAACTTTGAGATTGTTAAATACAAAATCATATAAAAATTATCTCAAAAGGTGAAAGGAGTTTGTAAAAGGTGAATCTTAAAGGCATAATATCCGTATTACAATGGACTATAGATTGGATAGGCGGTGGAGCTTGAGACCAAATAATCCATGATACTTTAGGTTGGACAAATGGTGCTGCTTGAGAGTAATGAATCCATGATACTAGAGATGATAGATTAAACATAGGAGGGGAGACCAAACAATCCATGATACTTTAGGTTGGACATATAGTAGCGCTTGAGAGTAATGAATCCATGATACAAAAGATGATATATTGTTGAAGATAGGATGGAAGCTTGTGTCCATGGAGTATGTCTACCTGTACTCATTTATGTGTAGCTTCAGAAATTGGTGTACCTTGTAACAATTCTCCATACCTAGCTTGAACAAGTGGTTGACCTTGCATCTTTCTATGTTTCATTGGAGCTTATTTCAAAAGTGGTAGACCTTGCTTATCTCTAGGTTTCAATAATTGAGATTGTGCATATGGAGGATATTGTACATCTTGAAACCTAAACCGTGGTATAAGACATTGATTCTTGGTTCTCCTCAAGAATCACTTGAGTGGAGGTTAGACCTTGTATTCATTCCCATATTTACCTAGCTCAAACCAGTAGTGGCCATTACATTTCTCCAAGAGTCAATCAAGTAGTTGAAATTAGATAATTTGTGGAACTTAAAACCACGATCTCTATATTTCAAATGAAGTACAGGTTGGACAAGTGGTGGATCTTGAGACCAAATACTGAATGGTACTAGAGATGATAGATGATGCTAGTTGGACAAGCAAGGGAGAAATATGTCCATGCTCTAATTCCATTTAGCTTCAACAAATGGTGGGACTTTTAAGGTCCATCGGGCGCCCATCTTACAACTTATCAAAGGATGGAAACATGGATAGTGTGGTTTAAAGGTGCATCATTTTTCAAATATATGCTTTGTGGTAGAAAGAGACGTTTTGTTTCTAGAGCCAACCACCCATTCTATGGTAAATTATAGGTACAATGAGGTCTCTAAGTACAAAACCCTATACACCACATGCATTGAAGCCATATATATAAAATCTCTAATCTATGAGTTTCACATTATGTTCATGTATTCATAAAGTCTAGTGAGGTGGTCCGGGGTGGGCAACAAGAGAGGCAACCTCTAAAAACCTCTCAAGGTTCCCATGATTCTCAATTGGGACTGAGGCAACCACAAGTAAGAAAAGAAACAACAAACCCACAACCAAACAACTGAAGCACCACCACCTAGTTATGGGATGCACACTAGGATGCAAAAGAGATTTTATCACAACCAAGAAGAGACGCAACAAAAAATACACAAGCAATCTCACACCAAGACATACATCAAATAGAGCAAGAGAGAGCTAGAGCAAGGGAAGGGAGAAAGAGAAATGAAACTTGTGTAATACCTCATTTATGACTTGTAAATGGAGATGGTTTGTTGCAACTCTACCATAGAGCTTGTACAAAACTAATCCAATGCATAGTGAATGCTAAACATTGCCAATACACACACATTGTCTTAGGGTGTGGGAGAACTCTCATCACGATACCCTCTTACAATGGACACAAATTTGGCAACGAAAACACACCACTCACTTTCCCAAACAAGCGCAAATGATAAAACTTAAAAGACACAAGTCACCTTGAATTCACCAAACCGCTTTGCACAAGTAGAAGGACGAAGATTTGAACGTTGAATCCCTCCTCAAAACACCAAAACTCAATTTTATTAATGATGGAGGAACATATACAATAGTGGTTTTGAGATTTTGAAATCACGTTGTCTCACTTGCAATGTGTAGCTTGAAATCTTCTCTCACACCAAGTGTGAAACTCACAAAGTGGTTGCTACGCCTAAGTCTCTCCTCATGCATAGAGTATTGGGATGCTATGTGAGATACTGGAGATGATTTACAAGAAGGAGAGGGCCTATTTATAGGTTGGAGACCCCTCATTCAAATTATTGGAAATCCTAATTTACAAGCTAGTTAAATCAAGATTATGATTGTGTTTTAGTATCAAAATATAGTGGATCTTATTTGTCTTCTTGAGTCATGGATGTGGGCATAAGAAAAATGCATTATTGATGGTAGTGAGAGGCGGAGATGCAAATCAGACCCGGTGGCCTCTACACCTGGACTATGCACAATGGTCTCATCATGGGAGGTACACAATAGGGGCACCACCTAGCTTGGAATGCGGCTAGGACGCATGGTAAGGGGTCGGAACTAATATAAGAAAAAACTGAGAGAAGGAGAGAGAGGGAGAGGAAGAGATCATTAGAGCTTTATTAATATGGGCTTCATAAACACCATACAAACATTCACGAAAGGAATTTCACATAATCAAAATCTCACAAACTCATGTGTGCATGGTAACTCAATCCTCTTGGCCATTAAGAAACACACACACACACACACACACACACCAAAACAAACAACTATAGCCAATACTATGCCATAGTAGAATTATTCGTGCATAGAGGTGCATACACAAGGATGTACATGTGAGAGTGTGAGTGCTAGATCTTGATTGTGTGTGTTTACAAAAGAGGAGGCCTCCTTTAATAGGCTAAGAGAGTGATTAGGGGAGAGATTATAAGCAAGAGGGTTATTACAAAGTAGCCTCCATTAGGGGCATTCCCCCAATGAGAGAGCTCCATGTACCTTGCTTATTGACCAATTTCCTACTAATCCCCTTCATCATGATGAGATTTGTCTCCATGCCACGTCCCATAGCTTGAGTCAAAGAGCTTTTTTATAATATTTGAGAGAATCTTGATAAAATAAGAGAAAATCTAGCAATAATGGAAAGTAACCTATAAGAAATTATGAATTTTGATGGAAATTAAGCATAGTTAAGGAGTGATTATGAGAGAGGTCTTATGGTTTTTTATGATCTTGGGACAGAGGAGATAAAAGAAGAGAAAATGCAGAGCCTTAATGTCTGGGTGTGTGTGTGTGTGTGTGTGTGTGGAGTTGGATAATCATGACTTCTTCCACATGTGGACAGATAGGCTCCACCATTTCATCCATATCTCCCAACTTGTAGCTCCAAAAATTATTAAAAGAATAGGGGAAGAAAGTCCAACTTGATGTCTACAACTTTCTTGTTGAAAAATTTTTAACATTCAAAATGAAAAAAATAGAGAAAAATCCCACAAAAATATGTGTCTGTCTTTTCCTTCCCAAAAGACTTCTAGGTGGTCCCCTCTTGACTCCATGTGCAAGCCTTGTGTCCACAAGTGAAGCATGCTTGCATTTGATAACATTTTGTTGAATCCAAGTCCATAATTCATAAGATTCTCCTCCCTTTCACTATTGACTCTTATTCTTTACATGTAGTGGCGGTAGGTAAAATTAGTATCCATCAATGAATTTGTTTTCTATTTTCATAGGGTTTGTCCTATTTCTCCTTATTTCCAAGATCCAAATGTGTCAAAATTATAGCTATGTATAAAATATATACATATTTTATTTTTTTTCATGCATCAGGTCCCTCCTCCTCTGCAAAGCCTTGCCATCAAGTGCATAGGCATTTATGTCTTTAGCTATGTACTTGATTCTTCTTCAGTTGAGGTGGAGTATCCCTTCCCAAGAATATCCATCATAGGTGCTTGATCAAACCTCAAAAAATACTGCTTTAGCCTCCACCCATTGACACGTACTTTGTGAAGCCTACCATCTACATCCATCAGTCTGTAGCTACCATTGTTGTAGCGCTTTCTGATGACAAACGGCCCCTCCCATCTAGGTGAAGACTTCTTATCCTTCCTAGTGTCAAACCTATTATCATACCTTAGGACCAACCTAACTTTCTTGAGACCTTATTCGTTAAGTCCCTTATTGAAGGTAAGTCGACGCTGCTCTACTTGTGTTTCATAATAGTTGATAGTATCTTCTCTATCTAGTTGAAGCCTCTCTAGATCAAGAATGTGGTTGTGTTAAGATGAGTATTAGGGTGTTCCATCTTCCTAGCTAGCACTTTGTGACTAGCTAACTGAAATTCGATAGGTAAAATGGCCTCTTTACCATACACCAAGTGATATGGGGTGAATCCAAGAGATGTGTGAAATGAAGTTCCATAAGCCCAAAGTGCAACCAAAAGGTGCTTATCCCAATCACCTTTGTGAATGTTGATATGTTTAGTGATGATCTTGCAGATCATACCATTTACCTTCTCCACCAAACCATTGCATTGTGGGTGGTAGGGAATTGAGTGTCTTCGTGAGATGCCCAGCTTCTCCATTAGCTCCCCTACTAGGTCTCCTCTAAAACTTGGTCCCCTATCAAAAATAATTTCAAGAGAAGTGCCAAAATGACAACAATTTTTTTCAAATACAAATTGAGCCACTTCCTTAGTTTTACTTTGTTTGGTAGCAATTTCTTCGGCCCACCTGGTCATGTAGTTCACCCCCATTATGATGTACAATTTACATGATTGGGTCTTTGGCAAAGGCCCAATGGCATAAATTTTCCATTTTTCAAATGGTCCATAAGAGATAATAGGAGTTTGTGGCTTGTATGTGATCTCCTATCACCAGCCTTCTGACACTCTTTGCATGTTTTTCACCAATGGTGCACATCTCTCTTTGAACTAGGCCACACAAACCCGGCTTGTAGAATCTTTCTACTATCGATTTCAAGTGCTAAGTGTCCTCCACAAACACCATCATGCCAACTTGAAATTATTTTTGTGATCTCTCTAGAGAGAAGTACTCGCCTAAGGATTTGATCCTTATCCTTGCAGTACAGGTCGTCATGGATAAGGTGGTATTTTTTTGCCATACGCACGAGCCACTGTTTTTGGCCATTGGTAAGTTTTTTAGGACACTCTCCAAAGTCCAAAAAACTCATGATGTCATGCATAGCGTCTCTATCTTGGAAGAGAGGCAGCTTCAACTTGTCGCACCCACCACTAGAACATCTTATAGTTTCTCTCTAGCAAGAGCATCTGCTTCTCAATTTTTTGGTTGAGGGACATGATGTAATTGTATAGCTTGAAACTTGCCTAAAAGTTCCTTAACACTAGAATGGTAACCTAACAGGACATAAAAGTGTCTTTTCAGGGTTTTGGGAAAAAATTCCAAAACCATAGTAGATCTACTCATTTTGAAAAATCCTTTCATGAGCTTATAGTTCAATAACTACTACAAATGGAAAAAATGAGAAACTTGTAATTTTTCTTATCCCTTGGTCACTACAAGCCTCCAAAGTTGATGGACCAGTGCATTTTGTCGAAAACAACAATTTCTTACGGTTGATTGCATATAAATAAGAGTGGAGATTTTTGTAGGACATGAGATAAATGCCCCGTTAACTTCAATGGGTTGGTGACCAAAACATATGGTTGCTTTTACCTCACTATTTTTTTTTGGGCAAAAAAAATAGGTACAAAAAAGTTGCATTTTTGCCATTCTGCGGACCTATCATCAAAGTTTCTATAGTCACGCTCAATACAGATACTATATACATGTTTTCTTAGTTCCCTTTGGGCCTCTGGATTCAAAAGGAGCCATGGAGCATGTCAAAAGGATAATGGATCTCTTACAATTGGAACCTTGGGGGCAATGATAAAGTGCTAAATACAACAAACATGAAAAAACTGGGTTTAGCATTATGACCTCTAGAAACCCATAGAAACTACTCAATATCTAGCCAAGTTTGTAGTCTATGATTAGATATGGTCACTACCTACAAAATACACACAATTGGCCTAAGAAACTAGCAATATTGAGAAAGTTATACTTGCTACTCTAAAATGTATCGTATTCTTCAGTAATCAAAAAACTCAACCATCATCATATACTATGCTATAAAGCATATTAGGTCCCCCAAAACTCAAGGAAGATTAGCTTTATGTTATACATTACACTTACACAATCAAAATTGAATTTGGATATCAAGAAAGCCACCAAAAAAATAATAAAAGTGCTATTTTGGCCAAAAAGCAGGATTATGCAATTCTTGTAAATTTGTTATAACTTTCAATTTTAACACTTAGCTCTCCCTACAAGCATCAAAACATGTTGAGAACTATGAAGGCCTAACCTCTAGCCATCTAAACCTCACAAACATGAAGTTTAGAGTGGTATAGTTGCCAAAAATTGAAAAAAAAAAATAGGACCCGTTTTTTCACACAGTTTAGGTTCAAAAATGTTGTGCAAGAGTAAGGTTAATGGTGAGATCGATACTCAAAAAAAAATGCTTAGTTTTTTTCAGCTCATAAGGCAAATTTGTGGATATTATAGTACCTAGAAATTCATTTTCATACTCTTCAAATAATTCAAGCAAAATGGTCACTTAACAGGACACAAAAGTGTCCAAGGACATAAAAGTGTCCTGTTACCATTCTAGTGTTAACTTGGTGCAAATGGCCTAGCAAGCTATGATTTTTACAAGCCCAAGCTCCTTGTATTTGTTATTTTAAAAGCATGGCATCACCAAATACATTTAAGCGTTGAATACCTTGCGTTACACACAACTCTAACCCAAGAGTTAGGGCTGTATATTCTGCCTCATTATTGGAGTGGGAATCAAAGAGATTCCCAATGGAGAATACCTTTTCCCTTTGCTTGTTGAAAATGACAATGCTCGCTGGCAGCTTTGTCCAATGTGCTCTTATAGGCTCAATCAAAGAAAAGAGAGTGAGCCCTCTCTATCTTAGGGACTTCCAACACAGATGTTACTTCTTTATCACTTGTTCAACTTCTTTTCATAGTGGCAAGGAGTGAGAATGCCTCCCAGACCGTCTCTTGTGGAGCTCTCCACTTGCATTGTGTAGTCAAACTCTTGCAACCTTGTTAGCCATTTGGAAATCCTAGAAGAAACATCATGTGCTGCATTACATAAGAAAATACTTTTTTCATGGTTAAAATTTTGAATGGTCTAGACACAGTAAATAAGAGCGAAACTTGTTAGTAGCAAACATTAATGCAAGCACCATGTACTCGACTTCTGTATATCCCTTTTTTGATGGAGTCATCATGCAACTAGAGAAGCATTTAGGATGCATGAAGAAAGTTTGAGGATCCTTTTGCATCAATACTATCCCAAGTGCATCACATTGCCCACACTAGGGTTTACATAAAATGGCTCGTCCCACTTTGGAGGTGCAATAGTGGGAAGTGAGGCTAGAATTTGTTTTATCTCTGTGAACTAATGTTCATTTTCTTCACTCCAAGTGAAGATCTCTTGATGGGTAACTTGTTTTAAAGGGAGAACCACTTGAGAGAGCAGGTGAATGAACCTACTCAAGTACCTCACCTTTTGAAGAAAAGATACCAACTGCTTTATTGTGGTGGGAGAGGGCAAAGCCACCAAGGCTTGAACCTTGCTTGGATCAACTTCAATGCCCTTGGAAGAGATCACATGGCCAAGAAGTGTAACCTTGCTTTCACCAATGTGGCATTTATACACGTTGAGTTTGTCACCCAAAGCTTGCAGCCTAGCTAGACCTTCATAGACTTCCTCCAAATGAAGAGAGAGGGAGCTATAGATACAAAAGTCATCAATAAAAACACAAATGGATTTGCCAAATAATGGCTGGAAGAAAAATGTCACATAGTGTTGAAAAGTGGCCAGAGCATTAATAGTAAGGTCAAAAGGTATAACTCTGTAAGCAAAACATCCCCATGGTGTGATGAAGGTTGTCTTCTTTTTATCTTCTTCAACGATGCTGATTTGGAAGTAGTCTGAGTAGCCATCACATACCGTGTCATGTCCTACTATCTCATTGAGAATTTCATCTTGGAAAGGAAGAGAAAAATGGTCCCTCTTTGTGGCTACATTAAGGGGCTTGTAATCAACACAAACCCTCCACTTACCATTCTTCTTTGCTATGACTACCACTAGAGAAACCCACTCTGATTCTTCAACAGGATAGATGAAACTTGCTTCTAGTAATTTCTTTACCTCCTTGAGCAAGGTCTCTTGTTAAATTACTCCTAGACGCGTGAGCTTCTGCACTACAGGTTTACTTCATTCCTTGAGCTTAATGTGATGTTGAACTATTGTGATGCCAATGATTTTATTATAGTCATCAATGAACAATGTGGTAAAATTACTTAGCATCAAAATATAATCTTCACGCTCCTTCCCACACAACTCAATAGAAAGCATTCAATGTAGCTTACTTGCTTCTACCAGGGATTGTACACTCGGTGGCTCCCCTTGGTTTGATGATGATGCATCAGGTTGCTTCAACTTCTTAGGGTCCTTGAGGATGACTCCCATCACCTCAATGCTACTGTCACTTTCTTCAGTCACTGTTGACTCCTCCTTTGAAGTGGTTGAAGAGTCACTATAAAACTCATCTTCGGAGGTTCCTAGATCCATGTCACGTTGTCGTTCTATCTTCATGTCATAAAGTATTGGCTTTCCTTTGGCATCCTTGATCTAGATTATGCCAATGTACCAATATTGCTTAGCTCTCATAGCCATAAGCCAAGGTCTCCCTAGAATGATAGGACAACCCTCCCCCTTATGTGGCATGACAAAGATATCCACATCCACCTCGGTGTTGAACGCCTTTACCCTAACTGGATTTATAACAACAACACATTGAAATTTTACATTATTTTCCATTTTGGCTCAGCATGGTGACAGCCTACTCACCTCTAAACCCAAAGGTGAATCATTTTTTCACTCATGATGTATATTTGTGCGCCACCATCAATGTATGATATTGGAGATGTGTTGCCCGTTGATGTGAGCATCCATCATCGGTAGTATGTCATCTAGATTCCTCTCAAAGATAGCCCTAACTATCTTTGGCTTTGGTCATCTCGTGCTAACCATCTTTTCCATTCTCTCCTCACCCTAGGTGCTAGGTGGAGTAACTGAGGCCATGTGATTTTTGGGCCTTGCGCAAAAACATCTTGAACCAAATCATATGGTTTAAAAAATTCACCTAGGGAAAACTCTAATGTCAATTTTACCTTGTACTTGGAAGGTTTTTTGCTAGATTCCCCCTTGGTTTTCATCTTTTATTCCTTTTGGGAAGATTCACCATGCCTAGCATGCTTTACTCCCGTGGCATCTACCCCTTCTACCTTGGTCTTACCTTATTCCACTCCTTTGATATCCTTCTCCACTTTCTCCTTTCCCTTACTTTCAAGACTGATGACACTTACTACCTGGTTGTTGACTGGTGGGGGAGGTAAGGGTGGAATGAGAGGTTGTGGTGGAGGTGTATGTGTTTTAACGAGTGGTTGTAGGATTTGCACAGGTGGTGCTTGTTGTGGTGGCCTTGGTGGTGGTGGTCTTGCTCTTGGTGGTGAGAGTTGGTTTTGTATTGCTCCTCTATTAAAATTTTACCTCCTTGGTTGTGGAAAATAATACATGCCATGGCCATCTTCTTCACAATAGTAGCAGTGGTATTCCTAGTTTTTCCTTCATTGTCATCTCCCTTGCTCTTGATTGATGTTGTGTGCATGACCTTGCTGCACCAAATGCACAAACAAATTCTCTAGGTGAGTAGTGTTGTGGCTCAATTGGTCTTGTTTCTCTTCTGTTGATGCCTCTTGTGGTTGGGTCCTCTAAGAGGCTTTTGCAGTGTGACTGGGGTTGGTCAGACTAAGCTTGATTTCTCTGAGTTTTTCTCTCGCTTGCATGTGCAACTTCTTGTCTGACTTTTTGACTCTTGCTTGCATGTGCAACTTCTTGTCTTTAAGTGGGCTACTTCCAATGCCAACTCATACGTTGCAGGGAATCTCCCCTTCACCTTCTCTTTAAGCAGCGACCACCACAGGCCACCAATGAAATGGTCCTTTTTTTAACAAAATTAGGCACACTACAACAACAAAGGGGACCTTCGACGCACATATCGATGCATTCCGTTGCTATGCCCGTCGATATACGTGTCCTTACGAAATCATCGCTATATGCGTCGATATGTGCATCGAAAGGTACTTTAATCGACGCATATTCCGATGATCTTAGCGACGGGCATAGCGACGCACATAGCGACGACCATAACAGAAAAAAAAATTCTTGGGTAGAGGACAGGCAGCTTGGCCTGTGCCCAATGAAAAGGTGGACACAGCCATAGCCAGAATGCCTGTCCTCTGCCCAAGAAAGCGAGCAGCACCCAAATCAACCGTGCTCCAGTAGAAATTTCGATAGAGTTCCCTTCGTTTTTACATAAACTTTTAAAAAAAAACCATATCATGTATACGCCTCCTACATGCTATCCATGTAGGATCTCACATGAGATTTAAAGCCAATGAAAGAAACGAAATGAACTTTGTGCAAAACCATAACCGTACCAACTTAAAAGCATAACCATAACGAACTTAATTTGTGCAAAACCATAACCAAATTAAAACCATAACAGGCCATAACCACTTTGATCAAAACCATAATGCAGATAACCATAACCATAAACAAAATTAACAATAACCATAAGCATAACCATAAAGTTAAACATAACCATAAACAAAACCTGAACCATAACTATGTCTATACAAGAATAGGAGAAATAACCATGTCTATACAATGACAATGACAATAACCATAACCATAAGGAAAACAATTACTGTCTGAACAATAACCATAACCATATATGTCTATAAAAAAAAGAGACACAGAAGCGTGTCTGTGTCTCACAAAGCATATATATGAAATCCGGTCCACTGATGACTAGGCGTCACAACCTGCACATAGGACAACTCACAAAATTAGTATTGATATTACTTCATATACTTACTTAATTAAATCAACTCACACATATTAACGTATCACCTCAAGAGATCCGCGAAACTCTAAGGCCTCCCAGTCTACAGGCTCTCCTGAAGCATCAAGATCATTCAATACTTCATAGATACCTCTGCCATATCCATCTGACTCTTCGTGGCGTGTCGGGGCTCGATGCATCACAAGATTCTGCGTTTATACAAAAATCAAAGTAATAAGAATACATGATTCATCGCGTTTTAAAAAACGCCATAGTTAAGATTGGATTAGAAACTCACAAACTCATAGCGAAAGGTGTCGAACCCTCTGCTGCCAAGATGAGATGTCCCCCTAGTCACTTGTTGTATCTGCGCGGCCTCACGTTGCTGTCTGAAACGCGTGTCCGTTGTCCGCTCATCCTCCCTGATCTGCAGCCACGTCTCTTGTGGGATG